>NC_068982.1:33484841-33493373 GCF_001194135.2 Octopus bimaculoides
ATCTAATCAACTGGCCCCCTCCCCACAAAAATTTCAGGCCTAGAAATGTAGATTGTGACAGTTACAGAATATAGAAAGTAATGTAACACCAATGACTATATAATGCAACCAAAATATCTCAGTTACACAAACGTAAACGGAATTACTATTTAACCTTAGAATACATCCTACATAGTCAAAGAACCTTCTTGGTTTAGTGGTACGGAATGTTTTTCTGGTATTCTTTTACTTGTTGCAGTCATTTGACAGTGGCCATGCTGGAGTACCATCCTTTAGTTGAAGAAATCGACCCCTGGACTTATTTCCTGTAAGCCTAGTGCTTATTCTATCAGTCTCTTCTGCTGAACAGCTAAATTACAGGGACGCAAACACACCAACATTGGCTGTTAAGCAATGGTGGTGGTGGTGGTGTTGGTGGTGGTGGTGGTGGTGGTGGTGGTGGTGGCACAAACACAGACACAAACACGCACACATACATACATGCATACATATGATAGGCTTGGAGGTAGTGGTGATGCTGGCTGGTGCAATTTTGTGGTTTGCTGGTATGCTGAGAGAGATCCAGCGAGCCCCTAACTGGTTCCCCGACCTTAAAGGTGTAATGTGGATATGTAATGATGGAGTGGCTGGTGTGGGGGTGATGCTAGCTGGTGTGGTGGTCTTCCTCATAGTACTTCATGGTAGACATTATTTTGTGTGTATGTTACACCACATTTTTGGCCTTGTTTGTTATCCAAACTGAGTGTCATAACTCTTACTTTCACTCTCTTTTTCTCTCTCACTTTTTTCTCTCTCTCACTCTCTTTCTTTCTCTCTTATGTCCTCTCTGAAACATTTAAAAACACAAAACGAATGCCATCATCACTGATGTCTCTTTCGCTCTCTCTTTTTCTCTCTCTTCTTCTGTGTCCTCCTCTCTCGCGTTTTGCCACTTCTTTGAAGTAAGTGTGACGCACACAACAGGTACATACAAAAACAAAATGTTACTGTATTAATATCATTGATGATGATGACAAGAACAGCAAAATGTATTCCCATCTATTTAAAGTTCCAAAGTGAAAGGCTTAAAAACTATAGTTTAACTACTTAAAATTTATCTTAAATTTATTAAAACAAATGTGTTATGAAGAAATAGATACTTATTATTTAAACATACTAGAACAAAGTAATCATAATAAAAGACACAATGGTCCCAAATTTAGAGAAGAAGGTGGTTTGGTTTAATGTACAAAATACAAAGAAGACTGGAAACTATATACCACATTCAGGGACAATACAGTTGAGAACATGGAGTCCCCAGTGTATATGTGATTATAGTCGAATATTGATCCACACTAGTAACTCTGAGAAGTTCTTATATGTATTACATATTTCTTTATAATCTGATGGGTGTGCTGAATATTATAAAGCAACAGAATAATTACAGGATGGAGTAGAAATATAAGTGCAACTAATACTAGATAAGTCAGCTGAATATGTCAGCAAGTCCAGATGAAAAGACAAACATTCATAAACGTGTATACAGCAATGAAGCCTAAATACAATTAAAGAATATGAAACAATATGAAAAAAGAACAAAAATAAAAATAAGACATCAGCTACAAGAAAAACTGCCTAGTAATATTAAATAATGATATCAAGCAGGTATGGCAGGGTTAATAAATAAAGCAAAACAGTATTTTATCTATGCAATTTCTTAACACACCTAATTTATTGTTATAAATAGAATTAAACAAATATTAGAAAAGAAGTCTTAAAAGCTTATTGTTACTATTATTATTATAAAATTGATATTATTTACTGTATTTCCTAGTGTATAACATGGCACTCTCACATAAGATATATTCTTATTTTATAAGAATATTTTGTGGGAAAACAAATTTAGTATATTTTGTTATAGCCTTACAATGTTGTGATAGTATAAGTTGAGTATGGACTATGATACTAAACAGGAATATAAGCTGTGATTATATTTCAACTTCATCTTCTTCCATATCAACCCTATAATTGTTTATATTTTAGTCAAGAGAATTGCAATAGAAGATATACAGGATTAGGGTGGGTGCTGGCGCCACGTAATAAGCACCCAGTACACTCTGTAAAGTGATTGGCATTAGGAAGAGCAGCCAGGAATAGAAACCAAGCCAAAACAGAATATGAAACCCGGTACAGCCTCTAGCCTTGCCAGTTCTTGTCAAGCCATCCAACCCATACCAACATGGAAAACAAATATTAAATTTTGATGATGATGATGATGATGATTACACTAAAACAGGAAGTTTATATCATAGAACCTGGGATAGTCTCAGGCAGATTGGTATCAAAACGGTTTAACGTTTGAAGTGAATAGGAAAGTTTAAAAACAACTCTACCTAACAGTGAATCTAACCCAAATATTTGATACAGCAGAGATAAAGGCCTGAATTGTAATCGGTTGAAAGAAAAATACTTGATAGAAAAAAAGCAAATGCATAAAAGCAGAAAGTTTCACAACCACAAAAGAAAACAAAGTGTGTACATGAGAATTTCTCTATTATTTGCTTGAAAATGTGTGTATTTTAATGTTTTATAATACTGTTATCGCACACAGCTATTATTGCATTAAGAACAACCCTATAATTAAGGGTGTATAAATAAATTGTGCAAAGGGCAATGACAAAACGATAAAGACTTTTTAACTTACTTGTCCTAGGCCTAAACCATGGTTTCGCAACTTCTGGATGTGACGGCTGATACTGCGAACAGCCTCTATACTCTCCGCTGAAAATACAGTAAGAAAACAGAAAAAGTCATGAAATATCAAATGACCAGATCCAAGTAATGTAACAATTTAAAAAAAAAAAGGCAAATATAATTCCATAACTTTTATAGTATTTTCCAAAAAATAAAAAAACAATTTCATTTTTGTATTATATTCCAGGATGATCATTGTTTTCTTTTTACCAAATAAATACACACAGTATATTCGCTCTTCACTTCATCTTTATTATTGTTCTTATTTTAGTGTCCTTTGTCTGGAAATCTTTCGCCACACATCCTGTAACCTCTCCAGCGACTCTCCATCTCACATGTCTCTTTCTGTTCTGTTTAGTTTATTTTGTCAATAATAAAGCTGAAGTGAAGAACGAATATATAGTGCATATATTTATTTGGCAAAAAAAGCAAAAAAAAACAAAATGACCATCTCAAAATAGAACAATATCTGTTTTAACACACAATTAGGAATCTTGCAAAACAAATACATAAATGTAATTTCATTTTTATTTTTCTAGATGTGAAGTTAGTTGTCATAAAATTATACAAAATAAAAAAATTACAATGGTATATTCATACATCATTCTATTTGGAGTAAAGGAGTCATCAACTAGATCAAAGAAATTATAGGAAATACATACAATTGATTTAGAAGTCCTTTTAGCATTTATATGATATATAAAATGTTTATTTTTTTAAAATTTTGTCACAAATTTACTTTGAGACATTTTAAAACATTAACTTTTGTTTTGTGTGTAACTATATACATCTATCTATCTATCTATCAATATATTACACACACACACACACACACACACACACAAAGACATGGGATGAAGTACTGAAGAATGACCTCAGGACGTTGAACCTTTCAGACGAGATGACAAAAGACCAGGATGCCTGGTGCCTTGTTGTGCCCAAGAAGACCCATACTCTGCAGTAGAAGTATTAAGACCTCTGGTGGTGTAAAGCACTTATGGTGGTGTGACATAAAAGCACCCATGCAATGCCACATAAAAGCACCAATGTGGGGCCACATAAAGGCACTCATGCAGTGCTATGTTAAAGCACCCAGCACCCTGTCAAGTGGTTGACATTAGGAAGGGCATCCAGCCATAGAAACCACGGCAAATCAGACCAAAGTCTGGTGCAGCTCCACAGTGTGCCACTGTCCGTGCTGGTCAAACCATCAAACCCATGCCACATTGGACAAGTGACATTAAATGATGATGATGACATATACATATAAGTTTTAAAAATTAAACAGAATTATGACAAGGAATGAATGGGAAATTCACACTCAAGACATGGGCATGCTCTTTCTTCTTCAGCTTTTTTGCCCAAAATCATTACAATTTCAAGCTTTGAATGATAATAATGTAAATTTTTGGTGACATCAACAGCAAAAAGCTGCTGGGAACATTGAGCAAACACTGATGACAGTGACAAAAACAAATACAACACAGGTATTAATGTAAATATACATTACATGAAAACAAAGGCCATGGGACTCTGAGACAAGATAAGATGTGTGTGTAAGCAACATAATGGAAAAAGTCCTGTAGGACTGAAAAATGTGTTTTTAGATTAATATACAAAGTGTGTGTATGTGAGTGAGAGAGAGAGAGAGAGAGAGAGATTTCATATGCATTCATGACTATCAGGTTGAGAAGCTCATTTTACAATCAAATGGTTTGGAGCTCAGTCCCAATGTGCAGCACCTTAGGCATATGTCTTCTATTATAGCCCCAGCCCTAGGCAAAACAATGCCTTATGAGTGAATTTGGTAGATTGAAACTGTGTGGAAGTCCATTATATGTGCATTTGTTCAAAGACACTGACACCACTTGACAAATGGCATTGGTTTGTTTACATTCCTCCATAAGTTAGCAGTTCAGCCAAAGTGGCTGAAAGGATAAGCATTGGACTTTAAAAATAAGTACTAGTGTCAATCAATTCAATTAAAACCCTCGAAGGCAAGTGCCCCAGCATGGCCACAGTCAAATGACTGAAACAAGAAAAAGATGAAAGATGTGTAGGTGTGCACATACACAGGACTACAAAAGCTGCATTCCAGCAGCTATGCTAAAAAGTCACCTTCATTTTGCAGTACATTAATAAGCAATGGCCATACTCATTATTGAGCCAGTTTCTATTGCATGTGTGTGGGGGGGGAGACACACACACACACAAACACACACACACACACACAAACACACACACACAAACACACACATAGGCAGACAGACTGAAAGAATAAAAACAAAAACAAAGAAAGAAGGTTTACAAGTTAGTGTATCAGCCAAAGTTATGAACAATGATAAAAACGGTACACAAACGTTTGTATTTTAAAATCAGAATTTCATCCAAGTGTGACAGAGTGGCTAAAAATATTTATTAATACATAATGACATTGGAAAATTTCCAATAGTGCTTTCTGTATGAAGAACTTGGTTGCTAAGTGTAGATAACCATTATTTTTGGCTCACCAATTCAAGAATGGTAGCCCACACTCAGCTATATTCTCTAGTACTACTTAGTATATTCAATCTTCATAGACATTAAACCTATATAGACATACATGCACGCGTGTGCGTGTACACAATCTTTTGTTCCTTTTCTTGTTTCACTCACTGGACTGCAGTTGTGATGAAGCTCTGCCTTGAAGTGTTTCATCAGTAACATCAAACCCAGTACATATTTCAGTCCACTACTGGTTGTATTTTCCAGCATATAATTTTTTTTTTTTTACATGTTTCGACCCTAAGACTGTGGCCATGCTGGGGTACCGCCACATTATAAGTTGAATTTTTCAGATCAAAGTTTACAACCCCAAAAGGTAGGTCAACTTTATAAACCAAAAATCCCATGTGAAATGCAGCAGGATTTGGAAAGACAGTGACGATGTTTGAATGTTTACCCTACATGTTACCACAATATACTTCACCAACTTATATGTTGGAAAATATGGTATTCTATCGGTTTCTTTTTATAGAATTGTTTAGTTACAAGGATATAAACAAGCACTGGTTATAAACAGTAAAAGACAAACACAAACATGCTCTACTTTCCATCAAATAAATTGACTCACAAAGTATTTGTCAGACTCAGGATATATCTTAAGACACTAAAGAGAACTCGAAATTCTGTAGTTGCAAACCAAACTTCTTTACACAGCCATGGTGGAAACTGTAAGAAGTCTCTGTGTGTGTGCGTGTGTGTGTGTCTGCACCCCCTTGTCTTGGCATGTGAAAGTTGAAAGCAATTGTCACCATCATACAAATGGTGCCCTTCATTTACAGTCTTCCCTGAAAATATGTCTGGCCAAGGGGAAATATTACTTTCATTTGCAAACAAGTGAGGGTTAGCAACCAAAAGAGCTTCTTGTCATAAAAATCTGTTTCAACAAATTCATTTTAATCCAAGCAAATAAGGAAAAGTGAACATTAGAATTGATATGATGATGTTTTTAATGAATCAGGATACAAAAGCAAAATACAAAAAGAATCACTTCAAACTTGTATCCAATCAACAAATACAAAATGTCTTACACTTTAGGCAAAATATCATATCATTCCCACATCTTTATTTCTCTCTTAAAGTTATTATCTTCCAGTGTTTCTGTCTACAGAAGTATAATATATCACTTAATAGTCAATATCATATCCTCCAGTTGTTAATAATATTCAGTGCATACTGATATATCTTACTTACTTATCATTTCCTCCATATAATTATTCTATAAACAGATGGACCATAGACATATATCATTTTTCTTCTTAGACATGTCCAAAGTTTAATTACTATCAAAGCGTACAGGAAACATTATATTCAATAGGAAATATTTTGTATTTAATAAATACTGGAAACCAATTTACAGGAGAAACTAATGACTACATTTCACTTAGCTTGTGAAATTAATTAAAAATAGCTCTTTATACTATCTTTCAAACATTGATATAAAAATACTAAGGAAAATAATAATAATTCTTTCTACTAAAGACACAAGGCCTTAAATTCTGGGGAAGGGGGTTAGTTGATTACACTGACCCCAGTGCTCAACTAGTACTTATTTCATCGACCCTGAAAGGATGAAAGGCAAAGTCAACTCGGTGGAATTTGAACTCAGAATATAAAGACAGATGAAATGCCACTAAGCACCTAGCATGCTAACAATTCTGGCAGCTCATTACCTTAATAATAATAATATTAATAATAATCCTTTCTTTATATTGGCCACAAGGGCCGAAATTGGAAGGAGGGGGCTAGTTGATTACATCGACCCCAGTTTTTTTACTGGTACTTAATTTATCGACCCTGAAAGGATGAAAGGCAAAGTCAACCTCAGTGGAATTTGAATTCAGAATGTAGCAGCAGATGAAATGCCGCAAAGCATTTTACCCAATCTACTAACGATTCTGCCAGCTCAAGGCATTTGATAATAATAATAATAATAATAATAACAATAATAATAATGATAATTCTTTATACTGTAGGCACAAAGCCTGGAGCTTTGCAGGGAGGGGATTAGTTGATTACATTCAACCCAGTGCATAACTGGTTACTTAATTTATCAACCCTGAAAGGATGAAAGGCAAAGTCTACCTTGGCAGAATTTGAACTCAGAACACAGCGGCAGACAAAATACTGCTAAGCATTTTGCCCGGCATGCAAATGATTTTGCAAGCTCACCGCCTTAACACTACTACTACTACTACCAATAATAATAATAATAATAATAAACATCGTCATCATCATCATTTTAACATCTACTTTTTAATGCTTGCATGGGTCAGACAGGATTTATTTGAGGCAGACCTTCTACACCTGAATGCATTTTGTGTTGCCAATTTTCATCTGTTTCCAAGCAAGACAATATTCCTCCATACCCTCTTGCAGAACAGTGGAATTGACACTGCTTGTATAACAGTGACACTCATTTACAACTATCACATGATATCAACACACAGACACAAACACACAATTCCCACCAACCAACCCCACTCACAAGGCTTCGGTCAGCCTGGGGCTATAGAAAAAAATATTTGCCTGAGTGGGACTGAACCTGGAATTATGTGGTTGGGAAACAAACATCTTACCACACAGCCACACCTGCACCTAAGGAAAATATATATGATTTATTAATTTGCCTTGATGATAGTGCTTTAGTGTTAGTTTCCAGTGGTTCGAACTTTTGCCTCCTTCCACCTATGTGGAATGAAATGTATGAAGACCACAATTAGTCATTTTCCTTTTTCCTTTAACAGTTAAACTTTATTCAGAAATATAAATTCAAAAATATTTGTATATCTGTATGGCCGCAGTCAAATGACTGAAACAAGTAAAAGAATAAAAGAATATACAAAAAAAAAAATTATGTTAATTCAAAAAAAGTTGCTTGAATTATTGGAATACATGAATTTTTTTTTTTTTTTTTACTAATCTTTTCTTCAATGAGAATAGGTTATGCATGGCAAATTGAATGCAATTTAATAAATGATAATATACGTGTGTTTAGTTGTAATCGTCTAAGCACTCTAACCACTAAGCTACACACCTGCACTTGTAGGTATCTCCTGGTAGTTTTGTCTCTTGCATGTGAGATATCTCTGTGGGTTTAAGTGTAGCGGGGTCAGTTGTCTGATGTTCCATGGGGTTTGCTGCTAAGAAACCAGATAGGGTTGGGCAGTCTGTTATTTTGGAACCAGTTTTCTTGGTGATTTATCCAGGGTTGAAATAGTTGCCTGGCAATGTCTGGGGGACAACGGATTAGATGTC
>NC_068982.1:33493391-33501279 GCF_001194135.2 Octopus bimaculoides
GAGAGAGAGAGAGAGAGAGAGAGAGAGAGAGAGAGAGAGAGAGAAAGAAAGAGAGAGAGAGAGAAAGAGAAAGAGAGAAAGAAAGAGAGAGAGAGCGTGTGTGTGTGTGTGTGTGTGTGTGTGTGTGTGTGTGTGTGTGTGTGTGCGTGCGTGCATGCATGCATGCATGTGCACATAGCTTCATTTCACTTGCCATGTGGACAAAATGGTGATGTCATGTTCACATCCCATGTGAAAAATAGGTTCTGTACCTCTTGCGTTTTGGGCCTGTCATGACCAGTGGAATGAGAAATTTCTTGAAAACAGGTTGGGAACAGGAAAGTCAGACAACCATAAATATTACCTTGGATAAGTCTACATCCAACAATATGGAAAAGCAGACATTGGATGAATGAAGTATAATTTCCCAGAGAGATTGTAAATGATATCAAATAGCAAAATATTAGTTGCTGTTGTTGTTGTTGTTATTATTGCAGTAGAGTAAGGAAGGGTGTTGGCAGAATTGTGAGAGGACTGAAAACATGCTTTGTGGCATTGTAAGGAATGATGGTAATTTATGCCTTCATAAGGAATAGCAGTTACTGTTCTGTTCATTTTGAATATATTCCTAATGATGTATGCCTAGAACAATATCATTCTGTAATATACACCAACTACAAAAGTAAATAAGTTTGACTAAATCCCTTGCTGAAAGATTTGCAGCCTACTAGAGGATTATCTATGGTTAAAGAACTGAATGACATTCCTATCTCCAAGGAAGACATAAGAATATCACAGATTTTCAGAATATCACAGATTTTCAGAATATCACATATTTTCGTTGTTCTTTTGGCAGTGGCAGAAACAAACGCAGCAGTCACACCAGTGTGGAGTTGGTGACAGTAAATAGAAGAGCTGTTACTATTAAACAGGAGTTTCACAAAATGTATTTCATTGAGTCAAACTGATTAGCTTAAGCATGACATTCAGCAGCTGTGTATCTTACAAGTAGCAGGTTTTACCCCATTCTCTCTCTCTCTCTCTCTCTCTCTGTGAGAATATTTACACAAGAGCATGTATTTGTGAAAGAGTAGAGCAAGAAGAGAGGGTACCAGGGTTTGTGCAAGTGGGACGAAGGAGGAAAGAGAAGGGAGGGAAGGAGAAAGAGAAGGAAAGCGAACAAGGACTTAATTACAGCTCAGTCTGTGCAACCCCCCTCCTCCGTTGTACGATTTGAGTATAGATGTCAGCCATCTTGGCTGTAGTTATTCAAACTGACATTGTACACTGAACAACTGTTTCTACAAAGTGTCCATGAACAAAGTAATGTTGTGTCTGTTGTGTTGTTGCCCTGGTATTGTCTGTAATGCATACCTCAAGTTTATTCAATTGTTTCATTCTTAGTTAATGTTTATAAAGATACCATATTTAAACATTTCCAACCAAGTCTTACTGGAATGCCTCATCAATCAATTTACCTGAGTTACTTCACAGCTAATGTTAAATACTAAAGCATTCATTGCATTGTAAGACATTTCATATCATGGCTGGTTAAGATGCTCAACTCCTGACTCATAGTTCACAGGCTCAAATTTTACAAATTGTTACATTGTGTCTGAATGTGATCTACAAACTTCTTTCTACTTAGCCATAAAAGGTATTTGCCCTGACATCAGTTCCACTTGTTGTTATTTTCTTTAACTCTTTAGCATTCAAATTTCTGTGTCAAATGTAATGCTTATTTATTCACATTGATTTGAATTTGTCATGCATTAGCTTGTAGATTTGAGATTTAAATGATGTGATTTATTCTTAAAATAATCTGTAGCATAAGTATGAGAGGCTGGATCTGGCCAGTTTGAAGATAAAACAGGTAGATTATTTTGGCTGGATTTGGCCGGTTTAAGTGCTATAAGACAGCAAGCTGGCAGAATTATCAGCAGTCAGACAAAACACTTGGCAGCATTTTATTTGTCGTTACATTCTGAGTTCAAATTTTCCGAGGTCGGCTTTGCCTTTCAATTGTTTGGGTTTTGATAAAATAAGTACCAGTTGAGCATTAGAGTCGATGTAATCAACTTACCCAGTACTCCAAAATTGCTGGCCTTGTACCAAAATTTGAAATCGCTATTTTTCTTTAAGGTTGGTGAGCAGGCAGAATCAGCAGCAGCCAGGCAAAATGCATGGGGTGGGGAGATAAAAATAAGTACCCATTAAGCAGTGGGAGTTGATGTAATCAACAAGCTTCCTCCCTTAAAATTCCAGGCCCTGTGCCTATAGTAGAAAGGATTATTATTATTAACTTTTTTAAGTCTGTCATGTGCCCTAGGACTCATAAGACCGGACTTTAACCCAGTTTGGCATATAAGTGATTGAGATTACAGCATTCTTCTCTGAATGGCAGCTGGTCTGTTGCAGGGTTAACTTTCCAACTATTACTGGGTCTCAGAGCTGAATGGACATAAGCAATATGAAATGAAGTGTTCTGTTCAAGAATGCAAGACACTACATAGTCCAGGAATCAAAACCTCAATCAAATCATTACAAGTGCAGCAACCTAACCAATAGGCCACATGCCTTCACATTCATTTTATTTAACCATAAAATTGTATATTTATTAGCCTCTTGCAAATATCAGACTGTTATGCAAAAGCATGTGGCCTAGTGGTTAGGTTGTTGCACATACCATCACCAGATTGTGGCTTCAATTCCTGGACCAGACAGTGTGTTGTGTTCTTCAGCAAAACCCTTCATATCACATTGCTTTAGTGTTGTATGGGGATCAGCATGTCAAAGAATAGACCCAATGTTTCCTCTGTGTGTCATAAAAAGCAACTGAAACAGGTTGAAGCAGGATTTGCACTCTGACCTCATAAAATCCTCGCCAGAAATAACAACCCAGAAAGACCTACAGGCTGGAGGGTTGTCTCCTGAGTGGTACAAAGATGTCATCTGCCAGGAGTAGGGGCAATCATCAACGAATGGTGGATGCAGCAACGTGCTGTTTCAGCACATGCCCCCGTACTTCTACTACTACTACTACTACTACTACTTGCAAATATAGTTGTAGAGTGTTTGAAAAAATATATTCTTATAAAAGATTTAAACAAATTCACATGCCAAAGAGGTTTATGAAACAAGTATTTAGCTGCTAACTACAACTCAGTGTTCTGGATATATCTTGAACCCTTTAGCATTCAAATTACTCTGTCAAATATAATGCTTGTTTTGAATTACACATTACCTCGTAGCTCTGGGATTCCAATGATATGATTTTTTTTAGAATGACATTGCAGGTTAGATGTGACAGGCCAGATCTGGTGAGTTTGAACACAAAACAGGTAGAATATCTTAGCCAGATACGGCTGGTTTAAATGCTAAAGGTTTAAAGATAGGATGCCAATATAAACCAGGAACATTCTCAGAAAAATCTGGTACCTAGCTGTTAAATGAACATAAACATGGAGAGTTAACGTCTACCAAAAGTCAAAATGCAAAAAGCTAGGTCATTCACATATGCAACAGTGCCTATGTATAGATACGTGCATTATAAGATATACAATAATAGAGAATTGTAAGACACACAATCTCTTGCATATGCCTCAACTAAATAAATACTATTTTACCACAGATTAGATGTACTAATATTCATAGTTATACTTATGCAACTGGATATGTGTGTGTGTGTGTGTGTGTGTGTGTGTGTGTGTGTGTGTGTGTGTGTGTGTGTGTGTGTGTGTGCGCGCGCACAAATAAATGTGTATATATGTGCTTGTATGTATGTGTGTGTGTTTGTTTATCGTCCACTTTCCATGCTACACACACACACACGCACACACACACACACACACACACACAATCAGAAAATGATCAGAAGCACCACAGCAGAGTAATTAAGATTTCTCCTTTATCTCAACAAATTGTCAAATATGATTAAGCATGTTCACAAGAGAGCAGATGATGCAAATCTCTATGTTTTTTCTTCCTTCAAATTCAATGTTTTGTAAACTGCTAATGTACACAGCTTCTATTACACATGTACTTTTCCTATTATTCCATCATCACATCATCTAATCTGGACCCAACAATATGTTAATATGTAACACTAGACTATGATGCAACAATTACTTATTTATAAGAGGAAATATATCACACTGACTCAATCTTTTGCACCAGTCCCACCTGAATGATATTATTTACTTTACTTCAAACAATATACCCCACAACATCTATAGCAGGCATGAGCAACCTTTTTTTCAAGAAGTAGGCCACAGGAGACATAGGTCAACATTTTTATAATTAAATATTATTAGGATTTGTATAAAAAGAAAATTAAAATATTTTGCATATTGTAGAAGTATAAGCAATTTATTGCACATAAATTTTAACAAAATCTAATAATTATCTCCAAGGGTCATATGGACACTGGTTGAGAACTACTTGTCTAGAATAAGCATTCTTGAACTGGAGCACATGTACCCCTAGGAGTACACAAGAGAAAACACAAGGTTATAGTGACGTTTAGAAGCACACTGGGATTTTGAAGTAATCACAACCAACTAAATGCATCTAAATGTCTCTTGAAAATGTATAGAGGGTCTTTCACTGTTCGATCCACCCGTGAAAAAGAGTTATTAGCAGTATTAATAACTAAAAACAGATTCCATGCAAGACTACCAACTAAGAAGGATATTCTGACACTTTGAATAATGCTTATTTATTCAGATAATTTTGAACTAATCATGCATTATCTTATAGCTTCAAAATTGCAGTGATGTAGTTATTTATTTTTTGAATGACATTGTAGGATAGGTTTGAACGGCAGGATGTAGCCAGTATGAACATAAAATGGGTAGAATATCTCAATCAGAACTGGATGGTTTAAATGCCAAAGGGTTGAATTAATTTGTCACATAGACACAAAACCAGAAAGTTTGGAGGAGGGAAGAATTGCTATGTCAACCCCAGTATTCAACTGGTAGTCTTATTTTATCAACCCCAAGAAGACGAATTTTTTAAATCAAATTAAATTAATAACAAATAACACATATCTATTGTTTGCTCAATGGTATTCAACCATTTTTACACTATTATTCACACAGGATACAGCAACACTACAGAGTATGATGAATGGGTATTCTAAGAGTAAAAGTTTCAGAATTCTTGATCTGGAAGGTCTAAATATGTGTCCAAATGGAGCATTTTGTCATATTTGGAGTGGTAGAAGGCATAACTTTTCTAATTACTGACACTTGAGGCTACATTCAAAGAAAAACCCTCTGTCTGACTACTATTCTCTTCTATGATTATTATAAAGACTTCTTATTTAAAATATCTATCTAAATTCTAACCTTGGAAGTAACTCATGTTATACATTCTGGATTCACAATGTCTCTTAAAAAAAAAAAAATTGTACAAGTATAAGGTATTCATGTAGCTAAAGAGCAAGTCTTTATATAGTCACTCAACAGACTAAAAAATGCATCTCTCTCTCTCTCTCTCTCTCTCTCTCTCTCTCTCTCTCAGATCATATGGTGTCATCTTGAAATATGCATTGGTTAATGTAAATTGAGATACATTTCTAACAAAGGGACAGAATCATCATAGCAGAACACCTTTGACAATATGTCTGCTTAATCTAGACTGTTCTTAGGGTAAATGCAAACAACAGTTTTTCATTCCATGGATAACAGCTCTTGGAAAATTTCTCTTCACATTAAGATGACTAATCTCCAATTTTGCAAAAGCTTAAAAATTAATAAAATTTATCTACCAGTTTCCCCACTTCATTTCTGTTATACAAGAGGATTTTTCAAGCCAATGAGGTAGCCTCATACTTAAGCTGTTATGCATAGCAGCTAAATTTCCCTCAAATTGCATCCTACATTAAAAAAATAACATATTCGATTGTTATCATAGATATACTATACATGGGTTAAAGGTGGAATGGTCATGGGTGGAATACTTTAGAGTAAAAAGTTTGATCAATCGGGAATGGTTTGAAGCAAAACAATAACATAACAATGAACAATGACAGGAGCACTTCAGAGAGCTTTGAAAAATATTACCATATTTGGAAATAAAAATATATATATAGAAGAGAAGGAAAAAATTAAGCTAAATAAAAGATTTAAGCAATGATTTAACTTTATAATATAATACAATACCACCTCTAACAACAGTTACAAGTACTCATTCTCAATAAGTTAAATTAGAAATTATATTCAACTAATGCCCTCTTTCATATTTATTGTTCGTATGCTGTTAAAACTACAATGCTACATAAATAGAAGACATGACCAACATATGAAAAGGAGGCAGAACAAATGTTCAGAAATAGTGAAGATAAACAAAGTTCAAAGTATACATAATTGAAAAGCAATGCTATATGAAGTATTTTTTTTATTTAAAGACAGAAAAAGGGTGGATAGAGTAATAAAAGATAAGACTTAATGTTCTATTTAACAATAAAATTGCATCACATACAAGTTAAACGTACTATACGTTTATGATTATCATAATCATCATCATTTTAACACTTACTTTTCTATGCTTGCATAGATCGGACAGAGTTTATTTGATGCAAATTTTCTACAGCTGGATGCACTTCCTGTTGCCAACACTCACCTGTTTCCAAGCAGAGTAATATTCCCCCATAGCCAGACATGCTCTTTCAGAATATTAGAAATGAATAATCACTGCTTGTATGATGGTCACAATAATTTGCAACCATTTGGTGATGTCAACACATACGCACGCTCACGTGAACATACATATATATATACAACAGGCTTCTTTCAGGTTTCATCAACCAAATCCCCACAGTCCAGGGCTATAATAGAATATTCTTGCCCAAGGTGCCATGCAGTGGGACTGAACCCAGAACCATATGGCTAGGAAGCAAACATCATACCACAAAGACACATGTGCTTTTACTGTTAGTAACAGAGATGGGTGATGACATGGGATTAAACAGGAACAGATCCAATGTACTACCATCAGTCAATGCACTGACAGCAAGGAGGGCTGTGAACAAATGGGCTAAAGAGTGTCAAGTGTACATACTAAATAAACAAACATCCATCACCACACATAGATGTGCTCATCTACACAGAACAGGTGCAGCAGTGTAACTGAGTTCACTTCCCAACCACATGCTTTCAAGTTCAATTTCATTTTATGCCACCTTGGGCAAGTGTTTTCTTTTATAGCTCCATATTGAACAATGCTTTGTGAGTGAATTTAGTAGACAGAAAATTAAAGAGAATCGTCGTGTGTGTGTGTGTGTGTGTGTGCGCGCACGCTCGTGTGCGCATGCATGCACATGTGCATTTGTACTGATGTGTCAAATGGAGAATAATGTTTAGACTATGTGTTGGCCTAATGACCAGTTGCTCTGCACTTTCAATTACTTGTGCAATATAAAATCCCTTACTTGAAAAAGAAGTAAATTTTAGCAATGGGAAGAGCATCCAGCTCAAAAGTCCTGCTTCATATATGTCAATATGTAACCCAAGCTAGTATGGAAAATCATGAAATGAAAATGTGCTGTGTGAGCACAAACACACACACCTATTTATGTATACATACATGTATGCACACAAATATATATATCATTGGATGTGTAATGTCAATGTGAATACCCGTCAGAGTGTAAGTATCTTGAGAGAAAAGCTGAACATTAGAAGCATCAGTTGTGGCGTGCAAGAGAGACGATTGCGCTGGTATGGACATGTGGTGAGAATGGAGGAGGATAGCTGCGTGAAAAAGTGCCACACCCTAACAGTTGAGGGAACCCGTGGAAGAGGTAGGCCCAGGAAGACCTGGGCTGAGGTGGTGAGGCAAGACCTTCGTACATTGGGCCTCACCGAGGCGATGACTACTGACCGAGACCTTTGGAAATGTGCTG
>NC_068982.1:33501859-33506859 GCF_001194135.2 Octopus bimaculoides
ATATATATATATATATATATATATATATATATATATATATATACACATATATATATATATATATATATGCTATATGAGTTTGTATATGTATATATTTGTGTGGGTGTGTGTGTGTGTGTGTGTATATACATGTATGAATATATACATACATATATAAACACACTAACACACACAGACAGAGGTAGACATTTGATATAGATGTGTGTGTCTGTTATATCTACCATTTCAAGTTTGCACCGGAAAACAAAACTATATATCTATCACTTGGTGGTTGACTAGTTTACCGATTACGGCACAGTCAACAGGCAATCACTTTAGTTTGGTATAATAATTGGTAATGTGATCTCATAACATACAATGGATATCTGGTTCAAAACAGGTTCTGTTGTTCTTGTTCAGTTTCTAATTGGTGCTTACACAGATTATAATGTTCAATATTGTCTGTTAACGATCTTAGCCTTTGATTTATGATGTACCGAGGCCAATTGTAAATACATACCCACTAACATATTAAAATTTAAAAAAGCTGTGTACAAATGTTTGGATGGATGGATGTATGTATATAAGTATGTGCACACCCATTTATAAGTCACTAGCATATAACAGGGACTGCTTATTCATTCTACTTCCCATCTCCATCTCACTCTAGCTCCCCTTCTACCAGCCTCAGTGGGAAATAAAGGATTTACTTGCTCCAGTCATTGGATTGCAGCCATGCTACAGCACCACCTTGAACGGTTTAGTTGAACAAATTAATTCCATCATCACCATCATCATTGTCGTTTAACGTCCGCTTTCCATGCTAGCATGAGTTGGACAATTTGACTGAGGACTGGTGAAACCAGATGGCTACACAAGGCTCCAATCTGATTTGGCAGAGTTTCTACAGCTGGATGCCCTTCCTAACGCCAACCACTCCGAGAGTGTAGAGTATTTACTTTTTTTTTTCATAAGCTGAGTGCTTATTCTATCAATTTCATTTTGTTGAACCACTAAGTTACAGGGAACAAACAAACCAACACCCTTTGTTACGCATTGGTGGAGCTGTAAAGCAGTGGTGGAGCAACAAACACAAAGACACACACACACACACGTCTGCACCTATAGTGCAGAAGCTTAACTCTTAACCAGAAGCTTAATTTCTAATGAAGTACATTATTTTTGTTTTGATTAATCTAAAGAATAATGAAAAATTTATGAAAATAACTTTGTCATTAATAAGATGGTGTTTGGAACATAAATTAACACAAAACTCTATTGGAAGGTTTTTAATCCAGATTACTTTAAAGCAGATATTTTTGTATCATAGGACCAGGGGCAGTTTCAGGCAAGCTGATATGAAAAGGGTTCAACAGACACACACAGTGATATATACCTCTGACTTATTGGGGGGGGGGGTGATCACTGTGGCCACACCAGCAACACTTAATAGATATCAATGTATATACAGCTTTTCTATGTTTCCAATGAATGCTGTTTCTCTGATTCCAATGAATGCTATTTCTATGTTTCTACTGAATGCTTCATTATAAATGAGAGTTTTTCTAACATTAAAAATTTGTCATAAATTAAATGATTATTGCAAAAATATTTTGATAAATAAATAACCCTGTTTCCATGCATTTGACAAACCAGGCAATGCTACACACACACACACACACACACACACACACACACACACACACACACACACCTCGAAATTACAGCTTTGTGTACCTCACACTCATCACCACCTTCATTTACTCATAGCTCTCTTAATGCTTATTTCGTTTATGACGTCTTTTAGAGATAGGGTTTCGAGGTATAAGAGTTTTAAAAGATTGATACAACCTAACATCGCAGTCACTGCAGACACAGTTGTAAGAACACACAGAAATGGTACAAACACTGCAAGCCATAATGCCTACCATGCACACAGTTATATATATATATATTTATGCAGGGGGTGAGGGAAGTCTGTCTCTCTCTCTCTTTCACCCACACACACACAAAGGCATCATACAGAGTGGTCTTTTTTCAGCACTACTGTTTGTCCTCATTTGCACCATTATCATAGCTACTCACAAAATAGTAGTTATAGATGTGAATCTGACCACATCTGTCACCTTTTTATTGTAGGTGAGGATTTAAGTGCCATATGGCACAAGAATTAACCATATTACACGTTACTTGGGTCTCCTGAATCAAATTTTTTCAGACATTTCAATGAAATTTGTGGGTCAGTTTGTGAAAATGATGAAAATCTGTATCTGTCTCCACAAAACTAAACATAAATGATGTGACAATATAACCTTTACATTCATGTGACAGTTGTGACTACCTTCGATTTGATGAGAAAATAATATGCAATGGATTCATTAACAATGAGAGAACAAGAGGTGAATTACCCAACAAAACTCTGAAATTATTGTTATCAGAACTCAGAATCCCTGTAGTGTCTATCTTCATGGTAACCAGATTTGGTTCACTGAACTGACACAAAGACGTCACAATAAAGATATAAGAGCAAACTCCTCAAAAAAGAGGGACATGAAATAAATGCAAACCCAGATCTCTCTTTAAAGAACATTTGAAAGCCCTACATGATATTGCAATAAAATCAAAAAATACAGCAGTTGAATAACAAGCTTGTCCATTGGTACTTGAAATGAAAACCTCAAACCATAGAGGATAAATTACACCAAAAACTGGTATAAAGTTGATGATATTACACCTGAAGTTTATCATATTACACCTCAATGTTTAACTTCTAGTAAACAAAGAGCATGACGACCCAATCGAGTACCTACAACACAAATGACAGAAACTGCAGCTGGTAACAAAGGGTATGCAAAATCAAAAGTGAAGACACTAGCTACATTGTTACAAAATGTGAAAGGATATCCTTTACATACTACCTTCCTAATGACATATGATATGTTAGCCAGAACAATTGGGTATAGGCTGAAGCAAAAAAAGGTACAAAACTGTAATTGTTTCGGTCACTGGACTACAGTCATACTGGGAGTGCCACCTTGATGGGTTTTGGTTGAACAAACCACTATAAATACTTTTTTTTTTTTTTTCAAAAGTCTGGTGCCTATTCTATCAGTCTTTTTAGCTTCAAATTTTATTTCACATCATAAACAGTACAAATCTATGTATGGATTAAGAGAACTTTGGGTGGAATTGAAATTAATGACCAAGTTCTTCAGCTTAATTTCATTACATATAGGAAAGCAAAGTCAAAATTCAAACAATGTCAAATGTATTTCTTCATACCAACATATGGTGCTTATACAGGGAATTCGCAATGTAATATCAAATCAATAAGGTTAAATTAGTATATGATAGACACTAATAATTGAATGCTACTGTTTCGATAGTTCATTTCAATAGCAGTGTTGCAATGACTGCTCATTTCTCCACTGGAAAACTAGGTTAACATCTTAGTTCTCGATTGATGCCAAGAGCACCATTGTTTGTTAAAGTGAAATAAATTAGGCTAGATGACAGCCAGTGACCTTAATATAATGCTTACCAGATACGATGTTAATCTCTTCTCAATAACATCATGAACTTACCAATTTAAAGTGGATGTAAATTTAAAACCCATTCAGAATGAAGCAATTTAGAGAACCATACAATCAACAGACACCAGTTATTTTAAGCAAAACAGTACAATTTTCGATGAATACTTTTGTGAGCAAAATAGCAAAAATTGTAACTAAAATTATCAAACATGTGATTATAACTTCACAAAAACCACAAGAAAATTACAGATATTATATCAATTCTGAAGAGTTGATCTCCAACTGAGTGAACAACACATGAATGGAATCAGTATAATATAGACATAAACTAATGAAGCACTTTTGAAAGTAAGGTTCACAGTCTTACTGCAATCTTAAATAAGATAAAAAGCTACCTTAACTACAGTAACTATGGATAACTATTTAATGAAATAACATGTGAAGAAAACTGATAACTATTTTGACTTATGTTTATGATTTATTGAAATAAGGGAACAGATAATTATGAAAGTGGTATTAAAGAAAAGGTTATTAACTAGTTTATAGTGAATTAAGTCATTCCAAAAGCAGGTTAATGTATTCATTTCAGAAGACATCGATCTGTTGGATAATGAGACAAAAGCTACATCTAAACCCAAACAGCTTTATACTACTACTGCCATTTATCAGCCTGACCACAAGACAGCAACTGAAAAAGCTATAAATATTCAACTAATGAATCGCTTAGCAAAGGTAATTACATACTAATGAAGATACTTAAAAAAATTATTATAATTTGAACAGGTGAGTTTTCCAACTTGTCAGAGAAAAATATGAATGAGGGGGAAAATGTTTTTATCTAGAAAGACCAAGAAGAAACATACTATAATATTATGTGGTACACTGTATTTTGGGGACACCACTGAACACCTCATATTAGTATAGTTTGTAAAGAATAAAGTACAAATCCGATCAGTCATCCAGGCTGGGAGTTGCACACTAAAATACATATATCTTGGTGCAAGTGAAGCATAATTATTTCAATGAAGACAAACACAGGATCAAAAGCATGGCTTACCAAGAAGTTACCAAACTTCAAGGATACCACAGAAAATACATACAGAATAATAATAAAACATGATAGTGCAATATGGTTACAATTTACATATTACTAAAAGTTAGACTGATCAATTCTATGATCATTTTTCAATGCTGACATGGAATGGACAGATTATCACAGTCTAGATCAGTTCTTTTTCAGAGTAACTGACTTCTTAGACAGTTAGGAAGATAACATCCCACTTATATATCTACGTTTTGACTTGGTTTTTAAAATTGGATGTCTTTTCTAACAAACATCATTTTACAGGGTGTACTGGGTGCATTTAATCATAGCACCAGCACGAAAGAGGTTGTCTTACCCTTAGCAAGACTAAAGAATCCTTTCTAAGTTACATTGTCTCAGCTTGATTAGTCAACCATTTAACAAGTGTACTGAGAGCATTTTAT
>NC_068982.1:33508301-33510453 GCF_001194135.2 Octopus bimaculoides
TATATATACATATATATATATATATATATTAGATAGACAGACAGATAGATTGATAGATAGATATATTAAACACACACACACACACACACACACACACACACACACATTCAAAGAAAACAGAGACATTTAAAAACACACACGTCATTGTATGTGTGCAAAGCAAATGTATATTCATTTTCTATGGTGGTTTCATATTCCTCTCTGACGCAAATACTTGCAGATACACACGCAAGCAGTACCCTAACACCTGTACATAAACATATGCACTTGTGTTCACATATGT
This sequence comes from Octopus bimaculoides, assembly GCF_001194135.2. Classification (NCBI taxonomy): domain Eukaryota; kingdom Metazoa; phylum Mollusca; class Cephalopoda; order Octopoda; family Octopodidae; genus Octopus; species Octopus bimaculoides. The sequence continues at coordinate 33,508,585 of NC_068982.1, forward strand.
CACGAATACTTAATGAATTTTCAAATATACATATAGACAAGCATATAGATACATTATCAAAGAGTGATAGGATTGTATATACGTGTTTATGAAACACACATAGGTATTAATATGCACGCATGCACACACATGTGCAAACATACCCACCCATGTATGCATGGACATAAACACACTTGAGCATGTGTGAATGCATATGTACGCAACAATTTACACAAATTTATATTATATAAACTGTGTGTGTGTGTGTATGTGAGAAAGAGAGAGAAAGAGAGAGAGAGAGAGAGAGAGAGAGAGAGAGAGAGAGAGAAAGAGAGAGAGAAAGAGAGAGAGACTTTATAACAAGAATAGTATTGACAGTGACTTCGAAGTTTCAGCCTGCTTAATCTTCATCAGACTGTCCGATGAAGACTAAGGAGGTCAAAACTTTGAAGTCCCAGTCAATACTATTTTGCAAAGAATAATAAGTACACTACAAAAAGTACTGAGTAATCCCTACAGTCTAATGTATAATCATTTTTAGAACAAAAACATTGTATGTATGTATGTATGTATGTATGTATGTACATGACATGTATATCAGTATATTATTAGTGTATATTATTAGTAACAAAAGAAAAGTTGAAAAACTACACATACCTGTCATATCGTAAAAATTGTCATATTAAAATATCCATTATTAATACATTGTAATGATATACAGAGCCCTCTATTAAAACATGGTACAAATCCTTCATTTCATGGATTGAAATTTAAAATAAATGAGTGAATAAACAGACTTTATCTTTCACCACAACAAAATCTCCTTTCCTTCTTTTCTACCTATCACATTCTCTTGTCTTTCACAGCATTCTCCTGTCCCTCTCTCTTTCTCTCTCTCTCTCTCTCTCTCCCTGCCTCATTTTCAATCTTTCACTGTCTTCCTCTCACTATCTGTCTGTCTGTCTCCCTCTCTGTCTGTCTTACCTTTAAATCTTTCTTTCTCCTCATCTACCTGCTGGCGCACCTATCTTGCTTTTATTTTCACCTTCTTTCTTTCTTTTCAATCTCTCCTTTTTTCACACCTACATCCACCTCTCATCTTTCTTTCTCCGTCTGTCCCGGTCTCTTTCTTTCTCTTTCTCTCTCTCTCTCTCTCTCTCTCTCTCTCTCTCTCTCTCTCTCTCTCTCTCTCTCTCTCTCTCCAGCTTTCCACTTATTGCTTTTTATAATGAGAAAGAGTTTTGTTAGTGTTTGTATTAGTGTGAGTGCATGCATATGCGAACAATACAACCTGTGCACACACACACACACACACACACACACAAATATGCGCTTGGAAAAGAAAGCCTTAAAGTCGAGACATTATAATGAAAGGCTTTGTAGTAAATATTCCCACTGATCCCCTCCACACACACACACACATTAGAAAATCAAAGACAACAAAACTCACTGGTAAACTAGAAACTACCTCAATCCAGCAGTAGTAAGTAAAAGCTGTGACAACGCCTCTGCCATTCCATCTTACTACTTCCCTCTTGGGGAAGGGAAATATATAGATAGACAGGAGAATATTTAATAAACAGCAAAGTGTAGTGTACTTGTGGAATAGATACTATGTACAAACAATTACAAAAGGGAAAAAAAATGATAAAAATAAACTAAAAACTAATTGTGTGCGTGTGTATATGTGCATATATATTTGAATATATGAGCACGCGTATGTGTGTGTGTGTGTGTGTGTGTGTGTGTGTGCGTAATAAAATGAGATGACAAAGAAATAAACGATTATCTTATGAATCTCATTAACTTACAGCTGTTTCTGCTATAAGTCGAATTCAGTCGAATTCAAGGTACTGATGAAGCTAAAAAGGGTTACTCAGGAATATATAT
>NC_068982.1:33510586-33511551 GCF_001194135.2 Octopus bimaculoides
CGTACAAGTATGTGCATACCTACATCTACCTGTATGTATAGGTGCATATCTGGGTACAGGACGTTGCAAACAAAAGGTAGACAAAAAAATAATAATAACCAGAGTACAGAAAACACACAGGCCACATAGAGAACATTTTCCTTCATCAACTGCCACCATTCTAACACAGGCGTTTCGAAGAGTTAGGGCAGGACGCATCGTTAAAATGGCTCTTCCCTCGGACCACAAACTAAATTTGTACCCACAAATTAAATTTGTACCATGGAGGAATGTAGTGGCGGACAGAAAACAAGACAGGAAAACAAACGGAAAAGGCTAAGATTGAAAAATTAGCAACACCACTTCAAACACAGTGATACTGGTTTTGCAACCATTTCACAATATCAAATCAAAGGGGGACACACACACACAATGGTTTGTGTCAGTTTCTCTCAACAGTGAAAGCCACTTACAAAGCTCTGGCCAATGCTGGGCTACAGCAAAATGACACAAGCCAATGATGCAGTGAAGAGGAATTGAGCCACAATCCATACAGTTGGGAAGTAAACTTCTCAATCATACATCAATACCAGTGCCTTCTTCGCCATGCACCCAGTCGCACATACACCGAAAAGTTCTTGGCTTTAAGGATATTGCGAAAGGCCTAGTTGGAAGCCCAATATTCCAAGTTCTTTTACAGATTTTAGAAAAACTGAAGGATTGCTGCATAAGTGTGTGAATTCAAGAGGAGAATATGTTCAATACAATCATAATTAACTGATCCTCCTGTATTTTCTTTTACCCAAAGCCAGAAACTTTTCAGCAGCCCTTTGTATATATGTACATGCGTGTATGTGTATTTGTGAATGTCTAAATATATATATATATATATATATATATATACACACACACACACAAACTCCTATACATGTGTGCATATATATATATATATATATATATATATATATATACACACACACACACAC
>NC_068982.1:33511561-33514550 GCF_001194135.2 Octopus bimaculoides
TATATATACACACACACATACACATTCACACACACACTCCTATACATGTGTGCATACATATGTATGTTTGTGTGTGTGTGTGTGTGTGTGTGTGTGTGTGTGTGCGTGTGTATTACAGGCATATATTCATATTTCATACATGAATGCATGTATGTATGTATATATTCATATACGTATGCAGGCAGATAGACAGCGTAGTTCAAATAACAAACTTTACAACTAACATTACCAGCCACGCAATACTACTACTACTACTACTACTACTACTACTACTACTACATAACAACTATGATGTTACATCACACCAAACTTACTCCACCCAACATAGCTTAACTCTCCTGATACTCTCCTTTCCAGTTTAAAAACAAAGAGTGCAGAGAGAAAAGCCAATAATAACTACAACAATAACCACAACAACAACAACAACAACAGTAATAAATAAACAAACAGACAAACAAGCAAACAAAAAAACTGAAACCAATTAACACAGGTAGGAATCATATAATTAATTACTGTTGCTTATGAAGTGGGACAGAAGAGATAAGATTATATTACACACACACACACACATGCACGCGTGTGTGATGCTATTCTTTGTAGTATCACAGTGCCTTGCGGTTCAAAATGTAGACTGTTCAATTCATAGAACAAGGCCAATTCAAAGCCTTATTCTATTAATTGGAAATAGACACTCATCACCATCATCATTTAATGACTTTGTTCCATGCGGTCATGGGTTGGATGGTCTGACAGGATGTGATAGGTCTACGGACCACATTGTGCTCCGGTGTCTATTATTGTATGGCTTCTATAGCTGGATCCCCTACCTAAATGCCAACCACTTAACAGAGTGTACCAGATGCTTTTTTTTTCATGCCACTGGCACTAGTGACATTGCCATGTAGCACACAAGACTTTAAAAACAAACAAAAAATTGAGGGGGGGGGGAAGCAGCAATTACACAGGGTGTTCAGAGTACAGAGTATGGAAGGAGGAAAGGGCAAGTAGGTTTTCATAAAGGTACAGAGTATGGAGGAGGAAAGGGGAAGTAAGTTCTTGTAGAGGAGCCATATCTTATTTCTCAAATTTTCACTATCACACCAGTGGTATTCATCAAGAGATGACGATGATGTTTAGCACCAGGCTAGTCCTGACTGAGCAGACTTATACTCAAAAAGTATTCTAGCTGTGACAATCCCACAAATGTTAGGAGAGAGCTGTCATCAAAGAAATGTAGTCGCAGAATAGAATCAAATGAAGGAACAAGAAAGCAAGAAAGAGAAATCTAAAGTGTGGCTGTGGCTGTGGGATAAGAAGTTTGCCTCCCGACCACAAGGTTCCAGGTTCAGTCCCGCTGACAGCAGCTGTCTGTATGTCTGAGAACCAACTTCCAACATAAATTGAAGTATGTTCATATTATCCTTCCCCTGTTTTTGAAGACAGTAAAATTGAGAAAGTGATTGTATAGTGACACTGAAATGGCAGCCTGAGGTGCAAAGAGCAACAGGGCACCCTAAAACTGCATGCCGAATGGTCATTGACAAGAAAAGGAAATGAGAGGGTAGAGAAGCTGGAATGAGACCAGAACAGTGGTAGAAAACAGAGCTAGTTGTGGCCTTACGTGCCTCATGGCATGGAGAGAACTAAGGAAATGAGGGAAACTTGATTGATATTTCTAGCAGGTTAAGTGATCACACAGAAGCTCCCTTATTAGCTTATAGAAACTGAAGAATTTATTTGCTCAGGCAGTAAAATTTACAAGTAACAATGAACACAACAATATATTTCCCATCCAGCTGCATATCATGAACTACAGTATATCTATTAGTTTGACTAATCCAATGAATGTTTTCAGTATGATCCAAGGTGAAACAAGTCATGAGAAGAAATCAGCAATAATGCGATATTATTGCAAACAAATTATTTCTTTCTTCTCCAGCAGACCTCTCGTATTGTCACACATATGACATTTCCACTTTCTAAACAAATAATGTTACAACCTTCTTTCATACTAATGAGCTAGTTCTTTATCTCTATTTAATGATAAAGCTACGAAAACAAGCAATTATTGTTAAATGAGCAATTTCACACAATGGTCGTAACTAACCTAATGCATTTTCCTAACTCAATCTCAACTAAATATAGGAGAGATGGATAAGTTCAATCAAAGTGAAGATAATATCTTGCATTTTGGGATCCTATCTTTCACCTGAGAAAAGGTAGTATCTTTTATTTTTTACTAGTTCCAGTCATTGGACTTTGACAATGCTGAGGCACCTCCTTGAAGGGTTTTAGTTGGACAAATCAACCCCAGTGTTTATTTTCCTAAGTCTGGAAATAATTCTATCAGTGCCTTTTGCTAAACAAACCAACAGCTGTTGTCAAGCAGTGGGTGAGGACAAATACAGATACAAATACACACCCACACACACACACACATGACAAGCTTCTACACAGTTTCTATCTACTAAATTTACTCACAAGACATTGGTCAGCTTGGGGCTATAGTAGAAGATACTCGCCCAAGGGGCCACACAGTGAAGCTGAATCAGAAACCAAGTGGTTGCAAAGCAAGCTTCAAAAATCAGGTAAGACAGGAAAGAAGGCAGCACTCATGACCCTTATAAGGACTCTAAAACTGGTGTGAGTCATTAGACTGTGGCTATGCTGGAGCACTAGTATCCAACAAAGCTCTTTCTATTACTATTATTTAACAATAATAATTACACACACACGCATGATGTATGTATACATGTCATCATCATCATCATCATCATCATCTAAAGTCAACTATTCCATACTTAGAAGGGTCAGATAGGACTTGTTGAAGCAGATGAGAGAGAGAGAGAGAGAGAGAGAGAGAGAGAGAGAGTATATATAACTATATATATATATAACTATATATATATATAACTATATATATATATAACTATATATATATAACTCTCTCTTTCCTTTCCTGAGCGTCCAATAACACTATCCGTATCAC
>NC_068982.1:33517310-33533075 GCF_001194135.2 Octopus bimaculoides
ACAGAAAGAGGGACTATCATATTTGGTCTAAGGTCTGAAACTATTGTCAAATCAGAGGTATATTCTTTTATTCTTTTACTTGTTTCAGTCATTTGACTGCAGCCATGCTGGAGCACCGGCTTCAAGGGTTTTATCCCAACAAATCAACCCCAGGACTCATTTTTTAAGCGAAGTACTTATTTTATCAGTCTCTTTCACTGAACCACTAGGTTACAGGTATGTAAACACACCAACACCAGTTGTCAAGCAGTGATGAGGGGACAAAGACAGACCCAAAGACACACACTCTCTCATACACACACACACACATGATGGGCTTCTTTCAGTTTCCGTCTATCAAATTCATACACAAAGCTTTTGCCGGCCTGAGGCTATATTAAAAGACACCTACCCAAAGTGTCACACAGTGGGACTGAACCTGGAACCATGTGGTTGGGAAGCAAGCTTCTTACCACACAACCATGCCTGCACCTATATGTCTGAGTTAATATCTCGCTTCAGTCATTAGACTGTGGCCATGCAGAGGCACTGCCCTGAAGAGTTTTAGTTGAATGAATTGATCCAGTACTTAGTTTGGGAAGCTTGGGGCATGTTCTCTCAGTCTCTTTTACTGAACCACGAAGTTACAGGGACATAAACCAGCATTTGTTGTCAAGCTGTGGTGGCACAGAAAGGCACACCCCACCACACACACACATAGCTACATACACATACACACACATATCTACATACATACATACATACACACACACACATGCACACACACACACCTACATACACACATACGACAGAATTCTTTCAGTTTCCGGCTATCAAATCCACAAACAAAGATTTTGCTGGCCTGAGGCTATAGTAGAAGACACTTGCCCAAGGTGCCACAGAGCAAGACTGAACCTGAAGCCATATGATTAAAAAGCAAGATTCTTATCACACAGCCACACCTAAAAGCATTCATTTACCTGAATGGTAGCACCTTCATTATAGTCTCTGAAGAGACAATATAATGTTATGTTATGGTTAGGCTGCTTCTAGCATTGATGTTATAATTAATGTTAATAGATGCTGTTAATGTTATAAGTAATCCTGATGTTACAGTTAATTGCTTCCATTAAGGTTAAAGAGAAATTAGTGAAATGAATGAATCTCAGAGTAAAATTTCAATTTAAAATCAATTACATCTAACAAAGAATCCAATCAAATATTGACAAACTATTGACCATAAATCTACTTAGCATAGAACTTAAAAGAATATCATCAACATAGATCTATTTAAGCATAGAATGAAGGAAACCTGCTACCAGTAACTAAGTAATGCAGTACAATCTACTCATGGTTGGGTGGTCAACAACCATATTGCCCCACCACTCCATGTCCTGTAGGCTTACCCAGTGAAGGTGTGTGGGCACCCAGCAGAATTAAAAATCAAAACTTGTCAAAAGTGGACAAGGTCTTTGAGAACTAATGGCACCCGTAACTAGCTGTATGGTAAGAAGTTGCTTCACAACCACATGGTTCGAGGTTCAGTCTCACTGCATAGCACCTTGGGCAAGTGTCTTCTACTGTAGCCTTAGGCCAACCAAAGCCTTGTGAGTGGATTTGGTAGATGGAAACTGAAAGAAACCCCATTGTATGTATATCTATATATGTATATCTATCTGTGTGCGTGTGTGCGTGCGCGCACGTGTGTTTATGTCCTCTTAACTTAGCAATTCGGCAAAATGAGATTGATAGAATAAGTACCAGGCTTAACAAAAGAATAAGTACTGGGTTGATTCATTCAATTAAAAAAAATCCTTCAAGGCACCGGTGCCAAATGTATATATCAACTCAAAGGTGGTGATCTTTTCCTCAGACAATGTTAGTGATATGGAGAGAAGAGTCATGCATTCATGAGCAACAACTTGTTTTCCGCACAAAAAGACCTCGCCTTAGTCAGCACATACATGTGCAGACACACAGTTAACCCTAATAGATGAAAGCTGTCAAAGTAGAATTACATTCAAACAAAATACTTTGAAAGGTCTTTAAAATTTAGTCAGAAACCATTTTTTTACCCACACTTAGTGGTTCACAAGATTGTAAATACTGCATTGATATCTTTCATAGATTACAAGGTGTTGGATTTATAGAACAAGAGAAATGAAACTGAGATAAATATGACTTTCTCTAGAACGCTATAACACTGGCTACTGAAATGAAGAGATGAAGTTCTGGAAATTAAACTGAAGTCATAAAGGCAACTTGGTGGTGAAAAATAAGGGACAGTGCACCAAAAGAGACTTATTTCAATAATTATTTTTCATCTAACCATATTCTTTTTGGTTTCAGTCAATCGACTGCAGCCATACTAAAGCACTGCCTTCAAGAGATTTTAGTCGATACTATTGACTATCAATACTTATTTCAGTTAGTCTGGTAATTATTTCATTGATCTGTATTTATCAAATGATTAAGTTGCACTTTGACATACACTGGTGAACATTAACAAACCAAACGCACACGCACACACACACACTTCTACACAACTTCCATCTACCATATTCAACTCATAAGGCATTACTAACGAGTCTGAAGTTACAGTAGAACATATTTGCCAGCTTGGTATTCAGCAAAAATCAAACCCAAAGCTCTGTGGTTATAGACTTTCTTAACTATACAGTTATACCTATGCTTATTCCATCCTTATATCCCATTATTTGTCCAGTCATTGGCTTGGGGCTATACTGGAGCACCATCTTCAAGTGTCTTAGACAATTATGTATAAACCCCAGTGCTTATTTCAATCTGGTACTTATTTTATCAGTTTATATATTTTTTTTTTTTGGAATAATTAAGATACTTTTTCAAAATGAAACAAATTTTAACCAATTGTGTTATGTCAAACAATATGAGGGGATGTTGAAAAGTTGCTGGCTTTGAGTAAAAGAAAATACAGGAGGGACAGTTAATAATGATTTTATTCAATATATTCCTCTTTCAGATTGATGTACTTATTGCAGTGGTCCTTCGGTTTTTCTAAGCCTTGTAAAAGGGCTCAGTAAGTTGGACTTCCAACCAAGTCTTTCACAATGCCCTTAAAGCCAGGAACTTTTCAGCACCCCCTCATACATGAATACAACATGAACACAGGAACAAACATGCTTGCTCACATGACAGGTTCCTCTACAGTCGCAGTTTCCCAAGTTGTTAATAAACCAAGATACTTGCCCAGGGTACGAACTAGTAGGATAAACCCAGAACCAAGTTGATTCAAAGCAAACTTCTTAATCACCTGACCACACCTACATTTATTCCGTATATATGCAAAGAAAGGATATAATTTTATTATCATTAGGCATCTAGAATGTTATCAAACACATAGCTGGGCAATGAATTTAGCAGTACATCAACCTTTACATCCTACAGAGGATAAAAGGTGGCAAGACAAAAACATTCTTAGAGAGACTCCAGATATAGATGCAGATTACCTGAACAGTTTATTCCAAAAGTCTTTCAGCCAGAAAATACAAACAACTTTCAGAAATTCCTGGCCTGGCAGTGATGCTAGAGTTATTGCTTGCTCGAGAAAAAACATGAATGTGCTGTTCGTTAAGCCCATCTCTAATGCACACAGAACAGGAAAGCTATTGTGCCTCACCTCTTCAGTATCTGTGCACTGTGGATTTGTGGAATTATGTCATGCAATTGTAACATAGAGAACAGAATTAACAATCAACCAAGTCCATCATAAGGATTGCTTTTTTGCCATTCTTTGGCCAAGATGCATACTGGCACTCAGTTATGATAATGAGGGTTCCAGCTGATCCGATCTATGGTACAGCCTGAGTGTGGAATTAACGGGCATTGCACAGACATGTGTACTCTTAATGTAGTTCCCAGAGATATCCAGCATGACACAGAATGTGACAGAGCTTGTCCTTTGAAATACAGGTACAACTCATTTTTGCCATCTGAATGGACTGGAGTGATGTGAAATAAAGTGTCATGCTTAAGGACACAAAACGCTGCCAGGTATCAAACTCATGACCTCATGATCTTGAGTTGAATACTCTAACCACTTGGCCACATGTTCTCTGTGTGGTGATTATGGCAAAAGTGATTGCATAGTGGATAAGACTGAAAGCAATAAAGTGAGGCATTCCCTCAGCATCTTCAAATTCCACTCGAAGATGAAGGTGGAGAAGGAAGCACTACTCTCTAAAGAATTTATAAAAGACGTTGAGTAAGAGTATTGAGAATGGCCTATATGTATGGGCCTACTCTCCTTATGTACTTGTATGTCAGAGTACACAGTTAGGGGAATAATCCTAGATCTGTGGAGTACTTTGATTGGTCCAAGGTGAATTTCCTGCTACTGGTACATTTCCTTTCATTACTCCATTCTAGTGGGGGGTTTTTTCCATTCTCGTTTTCTTGTCTTTGTTTTCCATAACTGATTCCACATAAAATTCCATTGTTTTTGTAATTTATCCCTGTAATGTGCATATCCCTCTCCCCTGTAGCACATAAAACAAACCATTTTATATATATATATATATATATATATATATATATATATATATATATATATATATATATATATATATATATATACAATGCCAGCATGGAAGGCGGACATTAAACAATGATGATGATGATATATATAAATAATGGTGCACACACACACATGCATGTGTGTGTGTGTGTGTGTGTGTGTGTGTACATATATACACACATGCATGTGTGTGTGTGTGTGCCTATGTATGTGGAGGGGAGACCAGCAACTTTTATATTTTTAATTGTTCTTAGTGATACTGAAACAAAAACATCAATCTGAAATCTGTTCAGAGGTAAATTGTCAGGCAAAATATAATTTGCAGTTAAAATGTTTCCTTTTAAACATGTACTAAGTGCACTGATGCAGACGATAAAAATGTATTAATAAACAGAAATGTCTTAATTAGCTGTCACTTCTATTCTATGTTATTGTTTTACTTTCAATAACAACATATTTATTAAACATTACAAGTAAGAGAATTGGTAATTTTCATTAAAGAATCACAGATAATTTAATACAAAATATAATTATTTTGGAAAGACACTTAAATATCAACCGGTCATAATTGAAGCTTGATAACTACATTACTAGCTTAACCTCAAAGGATGCTGAGAAGATAGAAAATAGAACCTAGCTAACTCTAAAATCAAATTACATTTTAACTGTGAACGTATAAGGTGAGCAAATTACATCAAAAATGATGGAGAAGATATTGAGATATGGACTCTTGAGATATGGACTCTATAGTCTACCCATTCTGCATGTTAGTGAACATCACTGAGCCAAAGGCCATGTTCACGTGTGATAGAAGGCAGGAGGCTGAACTGGATGCTAGAATTGCAGGTGCCAACACAGTAATGTACCATCTTTGATCCAGAAGAGAAGTTGCTATAAAAAAAAAAAGCCAAACTTGCTATCTTCAATTTTTTTTTTTTTTTTTTTTTTTTGTGCCTCTCTTCATGAATGCTGGGTAATGACTGAAAGGCTGTGATTGTGCGAAGGGGTGCTGGAAAGTTCCTGACTTTAAGGGTTTTGCAAAAGGCTTGGTTGAAGACCCAACCGTCAAAGTTCTTTTACAGGGTTTAGAAAAACTGAAGGAATGCTGTAATAAGTATGTGAATCTGAGAGGGGGATATGTAGAATAAAATCATAATTAACTTATCTTCCTGTATTTTCTTTTACCCAAAGCCAGGAACTTTTCAGTATCCCCTTGTAAATACAAGCAACCAAAATGGAGTTCCTCTAAAGGATCTCTCTAGAGTATGTTATTTGACAGGGTGTGTAGCTCCAGAACTATATACATGTGATTAGAATGTTAGTCATGCTTGAGAATCCAGCTGGAAAATCTAATGATGATTGCTTCTGATAGGACCCTATGGAGGAGGTGCCTATGGACTCCACCATAACAACCCACCCAGGAATACCAGGCAAAGAAACTGGTTAGATGGATGGTAACTCTGAATATCAACTGATAGAAACTAGAGGGAGTGTTTGGTCCTCTTGACACAGGACAACCCCTCTGCTGTTGGTGGCATAATATAATGCATCTACTCCACACTTTAAGATACACATAATACTCAAGATAACTGGTTTATTCAATTGTGTGTGCGAAATGGTACACAGTTTCCATGTGACAAATTCACTCCCAAAGCATTGGTCTACCCAGGGCTATAATAGAAGACACTTGCTCAAGTGAATGTACAGTGGGACTGAACCTAAAACCACATACTTGCAATGCAAACTTTTTAACCACACAGCTAAATGCTTGCACCTATATATAAAAACAATTGAACATTAAATTGTAACATCATTCAGTAAACAAGCTGAAGCTTCTAAGTCACTGTCAGTCTGTTCCTTGTAAAAGTGAATGAATGTATGTGTGTTTCTGTGTGTATAGTATTGCAATAAAATAACTGAAATGAAATTTCAGTACTGCAAACTATTTTTGGATTTATTAGTATTTGCAGAGCTTCCAAAAACCACTCTTGATGAAACATCATATATTTTTGAAGTATTCACATACTTCTCGAGTGAAAGGCGCTGCTGTGCAATTTCATAGAGGATTTGTTCTTTCTAAATAGAGCAAAACAATTATTTATTGCTGGGATGCCAAGAGAATGCATTATTAGGTGGAGATTTGCTGAAACTGTTGTAGGTGAGTGAAACAGGAAAAAAAAAAAAAAAATCTTTCATAGTGAAATGAAATCACGTTGCAACTTCACGGTGGCAACATTAGGTAATTTAAGGATGGGCAATGAGGGGGTGAGAGAAAAGGTAACTCAGAGTAGTAAGAAGAAGAAGAAGAAGAAGAAGAAGAAGAAGAAGAAGAAGAAGAAGAAGAAGAAGAAGAAGAAGAAGAAGAAGAAGAAGAAGAAGAAGAAGAAGAAGAAGAAGAAGAAGAAGAAGAAGAAGAAGAAGAAGAAGAAGAAGAAGAAGAAGAAGAAGAAGAAGAAGAAGAAGAAGAAGAAGCAGCAGCAGCAGCATTATGGCTGCAGAAGACCAGAGGGAAAATTGGAATATTATCAAAACATGTTTGTCAAATTTGCTCCTCTTTAAAAAAATATATCATAACATGAAAAGTCTTTGTGTCCTCAAATTATTTATGATGACAGGCCATAGGTTATATTAAGACATCACATATGAATGAATGAATGAAAATATATATATACATATATATACATATATATCAGTGGAGTAAATTATGAAAAAGAAATATTCCCTATGCTCCTTCATTTCAAGTACTGGGGTCAATAAAGTTGACTAACTACCACCACCACCACCACCCCACTTCAAAATTGCTATCCTTGTATCTAAATCAAAAACTAAGGAGTTAAGTTTGAAGAATTATTACAGTGTCAGGAAAAAAGCCTTATGTTATTTGTCCCAAGTCTTTACAGTCTGAGTTCAAATCCCACCAAAGTCAACTCTGATTTTCATTTCTTTGAAATCAATAAAATAAAATACCAGTCAAGGACAGGAGAATGATTTCATCCAACCCTCCTCTCCCCTCGAAACTGCTGGCAATGCACCAAAATTGGAAATTACTTGTTGTTACAATTATTATTCAGAAGACAACCTGGCAGAATCATTAGCACATCAGATAAAATGCTTTGTAGCTTTTCTTCTGGATCTTTATATTCTGATTTCAAATTCTGCTGGAGTTGACTCTGCCTTTCAAAGTTGATTAAATAAAAATCAGTCGAGCACTGGAGTCACTGTGACTGACTAAGTGCCTCCCAATAAAAATTCTGGCCTTGAGCCTGTAGCAAAAAGGATCATCATCATCACCATCATCATCATTATGGAAGCAAGCTGGCAGAAATGTCAGCACACCAGGGAAAATACTAAGCGACATTTTCTCCATCTTTACACTCTGAGTTCAAATTCCACCAAGGTGGACTTTGCTTTTCATTCTTTCTGAATCAATTATATAGGTAGGTACCAGTTGAGCACAGGGGTTGATGTAATCAAGCAATACCCTCCGTGAAAACTTCAAGTCTTGTGCCTATGACAGAAAGGATTTTTGCCTTTCATTCTTTCGATCCGATAAAATAAGAAGCAGGCGAGTATTGGAGTCAACTTAACATCTCCCCTGAAATTGCTGACCTTGTACCAAAATTTGAAATTATTATTACTGTAATTATTATTATTATTATCATCATTATTGTCATTATTTGTACAACAAACTGTTGGATCCATGAACATGCTAGACAAAATGCTTAGCGACATTTCTTCCAGCTCTTTACATTCTGAGTTCAAATGCCACCAAGGTCAACTTGCCTTTCATCCTTTTCAGAGTTGATAAAATAAGCACCAGTTTGGCACTAGGGCCAATGTAATCAATTCGCACCCCACCCCCACAAAAAAACTACTGGCCTTACATCATTATTATTATAATCGTTGTTATTGTTAAGTTGGCAAGCTGGCAGAATTGTTAGCATGTCAGGCAAAGTGCTGAGTGGCATTTTGTCCGTCCTTATGTTCTGAATTCAAATTCTGCCGAAGTCCACTTTGTGTTACATCCTTTCGAAGTCGATAAAATAAGAACCAGTTGAACACTAGGGTCAATAAAATCAACTTAGCCCCTCCCCCAAACCTGCTGGCCTTGTGCCAAAATTTGAAACCATTATTATTATTATTATTATTATTATTATTATTATCATTATCATTATCATTATTGAGTGAGAGAGCAGTACATGCCATCAAAGTGACACTGGGGTAAAATACATGAAACCCAGTATAGCCATCAGGACTACCTGTCTGATAAGGGTACACCAGGCGCATGCATCACAACCATATGTGCGCAACATCTTTGATCTCATATCAAGATAAACAGCACAAGACCTTGCAGGTGGGGCCTAGTTAAAATTTTCTTTGAGTTGAGTATCCCATCTTGCTCAAAAGATCTTTGAATAAGGATTGTTTAAGGATGTTGAACAAAACACCCATGTTTCCAGAGGTGAATTATTCAAACCCCAAAGAATTCTTTTCAACACACGGCTATGATACTCCCCCACTACTTCTGCTCGTGATCAGAGATGCACATATTGTCAGCCACCAAGGGACATGCTCAACTGGTTAAGGTCAAACAATTGACAAGCAAATCTGCAGTATTGAGCCAAATATTTGCTGTAGCCCATCTTTTATACCACAACAAAACAATGTACATGATAACACTTCCAATCAGTTAAGATCAGAAGCCGTGAGAGCCACTGTTTGGTACTGCATCAGGGCATTTATTATTATTAATAATAATAATAATAATAATAATAATAATAAACATGCAGCTCATCTTGTAACAACTGTGAATACTACTTCTGACTAAGCAAATGTACACACACACACACACACACACACACCATTGCTTATCTGTCACTCTTTCTCTTTCCATTCATTTTCCTCTTCTTTAGTTTTATTAATGTTGCTTTTGGATCTGTGCTGCCTTTCAGTCTGATTGTAACTTTATCATTTAACATGACACGGTCGACAACATTGTTATCCCAACATAGTAGTTTGTATATAGTAATAAGTCTCCAGGGAATTGAATTCAGTACTGTTTCCTTATATCACATAATGTTACAGCAGAGATACTCTTCAGATTCACTAAGATATTTTATGATTAATGAATATTTCTTTGAAATAAACAATTAATCTGCCTGTGAACTGTGGTTGTTCAAATGATATATTTGCATATATTTTATGATGTTTGCACAGTCAAACAGGAAGAGTGATAATGTGGAGTTCATACCACATCTAGTTTAAAGCTCTAGTACATTTACTAATATATAAATAATAAAGAGTACATGCATGTGTGTATATCTGTGCACATTTACTTGTCTGTCTGCTTCCTTTTTTCTCTCTCTCAATGCTTATTTTAACCCTTTAGCATTCAGATTACTGTCAAATGTAATGCTTATCTATTCACATTGCTTTGAATTAATCATGCATTATCTCATAGCTTCAAGGTTTGTGTAAGGTAGGTGTGAGAGGCTAGACCTAGTCAGTTTTAAAATAAAAAAGGTAAAATATTTGGGCCAAATATGGTTGGTTTAAAAGCTAAAGAGTTAATTAGTAAATCCATAGGAGCTGGTAGAATGTCAATAAGTTAATGTTCACTTGCACAAATTGAAGTCTTTCTACATTTCAGATGAAGATCAACTGATGTTTTGGATCGAGGTCCCACTCTCTATCAAAGAATCACAGCCCAAAATATAAGATTTTTTTTATTTCTACTTTTCATGTCGACCAATCCAACAGACCCCCAACAGAAACCGATGGTGGAATTACTATTATTACCATTATTGCTAATGCAAACCTTCTCCAATTACCTCAAATTTCAGATATTAACAATATTTTAAGCAGTTCAGCAAAAAATTTCATTAATTATTAGAATGCTAAACCATTCCAAGCCAAGTAGACACTGTAAATGAGAATGAAATCGATCTGGCTAACGGTGTCACCTGATTGATAGGTTATCAGGTGGCTAGCTGGTCTCCTGAAGTTGGTATTGCAGATCAATAAGTTATTTGCATCGCAGAACTCCACGAGCCTAGTTCCCTTTTCATTTCTGGCACCAACTCTATGGCCTCCATGTACATCATGGAAGATACCAGGTTGCTGTCTGATATGCCCATTAAAATCTCAAGCCACAAAGATGAGATCATTATCACTGTCTTTGAGCTAGCCTGCAGAAGAATATCATAAAAGTGATCCTTCTGTTCATTTGGTAGGTCCAAGCAGAGATAATTGTAGCTACACTATTCTGCAAGACTAGGTTGAGTTTAAATACTCTATCACACACCCTCACTACCTCTACGACCTTATCCACCCATTCCTCTGCAAGAAGTATACCCACACCTTCTATTCCATCACTATTACCTTCCCAGCAGAGTTTATACCTATGTGCTTTGCCTGTCAGGATTCTGGCTGAAGTTCTTCTCCACCTTACCTCTTGTATGCAACATACATCAACACGTCTCCATTCAAGCATCTCTACAATCTCGCTACACCTACCTTTCAATGTGCCTACATTTACAGTGCCAAATCTGAAAACTTGGAAAGAGATATGGGAGCTAACACAGGAAGGAGAGATGTCATTCAGTACCTGAAAAGGATCCTGTGAATGTTTGGTAACAGACGTCATAACAGTTGTTCTTGCTTTTAACCTACCATCAATCAGACATGTTAGAGTTAAGGTTGTTACCTCTACAGGGGAGGTGGGGAAGAAGCATTGTATATGAAAGTGCTTGGGGCATTGTAAATATAAGTGTTATGAGCCTTGTGGGCGAAGTATTACTGAGGCTGCAGAAAAAAAGGCAAGTGGGCTACTATCCGGTTTAGTTAGTCTAAGGATAGGTGGAAAGAGTGCCTATATATATATATATATATATATATACCCTTTTATGCTTTACTTGTTTCAGTCACTGGACAGCAGCTATGTCGGGGCACTACCTTGAAGGGTTTAGTTGAACACATTGAGCACAGTACTTTTTTTTTTAAGGTGCTTATTCTACCAATCTCTTAAGCTGAATCACTAAGTTACAGGGATGTAAACAAACCAATGTTAGGTGTCTAGCAGTGGTGACACACATAAACACAACGGGCTTCTTTCAGTTTCCAGCTTCCTAATCAACTTACAAGGCATTGGTCAGTACAGGGCTATAGATGAAAACATTTGCCAATGGTGCCATGCAGTACTGAACCTAGGACTACATGGTTGAAAAGTTGACTTCTTACCACACAGCCACATCTGCACATACGTGTGTGTGTGTGTGTGTGTGTGTGTATTCTTTTATTCTTTTACTTGTCTTAGCCATCTAACTGCTACCATGCCAGAGCACTGATTTGATCCCAGGACTTATTTTTTAAGCCTTGTACTTATTCTATCAGTCTTTTTTGCTGAACGGCTAAGTTAGAGGAGATATAAACACACACACACACACACACACACACACACACACACACAAACATGTATATATTTTTATATCCTTGTGTTGAATATATAATTTAATGAAGCAGGGTGAAAGAACGTATTCACACAATGCAATACGATTACTGTTGCACGAAGCTAAACGCTCTCTGCCAACGCCTTACAGTAAACTGCTTACTACTGAACTACTGACAGTTCTTTATTTTAAAGCAATGTGTCTGTCCACTTATAGTTACTTGGGGGTTGTCAGAATCATTCCACAGCACATACACACACACACATATATTTATATATCATCATCATCATCATATATATATATATTTTTATATATATATATATATATATATATATATATATACAACCAGCTTTTTCAGTTTCCTTCTATCAAATCAACTCACAAGGCTTTGATTGGCTTGAAGCCATAGTAGAAGACACTTGCCCAAGGTACCACACAGTGGGACTGAAACTCGAACTATGTGGTTGGGAAACAAGCTTCTTGTGATTTAAGATATATATAAACTGATAACAGGCTATGCCCAGCTATTAATAACAGTGAGAGTGTGGGATAGGGCATGAAGTAAATATGAATCTAAATAATGCAAGTGATATGAATATAGAATGGTAAACTTATATATTCATATTTCTCCATTATTTCAATAATGGTCTCCCAGAAAGATTATTTCTTTCTTCCTGAAACTACTAAAATCTAATTAATGTAATTCGGTCATGCTGTGGTGGTCTCTTGTCAAAATATTTTCTTCTAATAACCATCCCTAAACATCTGCCATTTAGTCATAGGAATTTTTTTTTTTTTTTTTTTTTTTTTTTTTTTGCAATGGGGTATAGAAGTTTTTCCCCCATCCCATTCTCAAGTTTAAATCAAGAACGCAAATGAAGAGAACACCTGGAGACCTCTTTGGATAATAAATGGGTTGCATCAGCTAATGAGCCAGAACTAACATCCTATTATAACATTATTGAGTTAATTATCCATTTTAATATTCAGGAATGCCAAGTCAACACCAATGCTGTAGTATCAAATATCAGTAAGATACATTTCCTCACTCTCCCCACCCCCAAAGAAACTAATTGAGAGGAATGTTAATAAAGTGCAATGTGGATTTGTAATGTCAGAATGCATGAACTATAGAGCACAGGTGAGATGAGAGGAGAAAAAAATGAGCATAAGAGAAATCAGATAAAAGTATAGACATATAATGAATAAGAAGAATGACACTCAAGTGACCCGAGTATGTGGAGATTGTGGAAGAAAAAACAAACTGAAGATATAGAAAGAAGCAGTGATGCTGAACCTCATCAAGCTGGTGAGCAATCACAAGTAGCAAGCTGGTGAGCAATCACAAGTAGCAAGCTGGTGAGCAATCACAAGTAGCAAGCTGGTGAGCAATCACAAGTAGCAAGCTGTAGAGCTGGAGAAGACAAATCAAGCTCTTGCCAGCTTGGATATATAGTGACGATAAGGAGGATGATGGTAGTGATGTATTCGTATGTTAATATTTTAGATATCTTCACTAAAAGCAAGACATGGTCCCTCCACCATACCTAGGAGATCAATAAGAACTGACCTAAATAAGAACTGGCCCAAATAAGAAATGGCCCAAATAAGAACTGGCCCAAATGAGAACTGGCCCAAATAAGAACTGACTCAAATAAGAACTGACAAGTTTTGACAACTCATCCAACACATGCCAGCATGAAAAGGAGATGTAAAATGATACCTTGTTTCAATGAATATTTACATATAATTTCTTAATCATTATTACCATTTATTTTAAGGCAACAAGCGGGCAGGATTGTTTTGGTGCCAGACAAATATGCTTTGCAGCATTACTTCCAGCTTTATGTCGTGAATCCAAATTCCACCAAGGCTAAATTTACCTTTCATTGTTTTGGGGTTGATAAACTAGATACCAGTTGAGCACGGAGGTCAATGTAATTGCCCTAACCCCCACCCCACAAATATCAAGAATTATTACCATTTATTTAATATGTATTTACAGCAGGTGTGGCTGTGTGGTAAGAAGTTTGCATCCCTACATGGCACACTAAACTGACCAAAGCCTTGTAAGTGAATTTGGTAGGCGGAAACTGAAAGAAACCTCTCATATGTCTATATACATATGTGTGTGTGTTTTTGTGTTTGTCCTTCCATCACTGCTTGACAATCGGTGTTGGTGTGTTTACATCCCCCACAACTTTGCAGTTCAACAAAAGAGGTCAATAGAATAAGTACTAGGCTTAAATAATAAGTCCTGGAGTTGATTTGTTCAACTAAAAAAAAACCTTCATGACAAAGCTGCAGCAATGGCAGCAGTCTGAAACAAGTAAAAGAATAAAAGAAAATAATTTATAAAATATATATTATTTTAGTCTGAATTACCTTTCAGTTATATAAATATACACACAGACATATCTGCATACACTATTCTCTTACTTGTTTCCTTCATTTGACTGTGGCCATGCTGGAGCACCACCTTAAAGGGTTTTTAAATTGAAAAAATCAACTCCAGGATTTATTCTTTATAAGCCTAGTACTTATTCTAGCGGTCTCTTTTGCCAAACCACTAAGTTAGAGACATAAAAACACCAACCTCAGTTGTCAAGCAATGGTTGAGAGACAGACAGACAGACACACACACATATATACAATGGGCTTCTTTCAGTTTCTTATTTCTTTATTGCCCACAAGGGGCTAAACATAGAGGGGACTTCTTTCAGTTTCTGTCTACCAAATCCACTCACAAGGATTTGGTCAGCCTGAGGCTATAGTAGAAGACATTCGTCCAAGGTACCACACAGTGAGATTGAACCCAGAACCATGTAGTTAGGAAGCAAGCTTCTTACCAGACAGCCACACCTGTGCCTAATATATAAATGTATTTTGTGTATGTACATATGTAAAAGTGTATGTATACTCAATGGTATACATTTACACAGAGATGGTATCAAGAAAATAATGCAAATGAAATATACATAATAGCTGTAAAAAAACACCAACAGAAATATAGCATTGACAATTTCTCAATAAACTGCAATCAAACATTCATATGATTGGTGCTTAGTGTATCAGTAGAACATTGAAAACTAATATGTGAAAAATTGAATTTTGTACAAAAGACTCAAAGATAAAACCCATTTAAGCATAGTTGTTTTAAACAGCTCAACATATTCATGAGAATGTCTGTTCTCATTAAGCATTTTGATGGCTTAAGACAGAGAAAAATACAGAATTAAGACACATAAGAGAGGCTACTAAAAATAAGAGCTAATGCAGGAATAATGAACAAAGAAAGCCATTTATTCACAGGAGACCACCGACTGATTCAAAATGATGGTAAGTGAACTATGAATAAAAAATGAATACAAAAATCAATGAACTACATAATTACAAAGATTTTGGTTAATAGTGCCGACAAGGTAATGTGTTTGATAAATGAGTAGGCATTTTTAGCTCAAAGAGGTTATAATACTCAAATGTTACACATTTTTCGTGTAGCTAACATTCTGTAAGCATTCGAACTTCTAATATATTTCAGTTAGTTTCTGCCTCCACCCCAACCTTCTCAAGTTGAAACTGAATTCATCGAAGAATTTGATGGAATTCATCAGAAAACAGTGATTTTCTTAATAAAAATGCCTCAAATTTGGCAAAGTTATTATATAAATACTATAAAGAGTTTTCAGTTGTTGCTACATCAAGGAGATATGATTGTTACATTTGTTTTAAAATCACAGTGCTTAAATGTATGTGGGAGGGGAGAGAGAGAGAGAGAGAGAG
>NC_068982.1:33533366-33539084 GCF_001194135.2 Octopus bimaculoides
GGGGGGGGGGGGAGCACCAGCTGAGTTGACTGAACTGAAAGTGCATAGCAGCCCCTGGGATGCTACTCACTTTCAGCTCAGTCAACTGTAGCAGCATGAAAGGCTTTGTCTTGAGTAAGAACAAGATATACCAGCTAGTCCAGGAATCAAACCTATGACCTTATGATCATGAGACTAGCATCCTACTCACTAGGTCAAGTACTTTCACACTGATACTTCAGCATTCATAAAAACCCAGTTTAATGTAATGATTATTTATTCACTTTGTTTCAAATTAATCATGTGGCTTTGATATTTCAATGTTGTGATTGATTAATTTTAAAATGACAATGAAGGGCAGATATGAGAGGCTGGATCTGGCTGGTTTGAACATAGAACAGACTATTTGGGTCAGATATGGCCAGTTTAAATGATAAACGGTTAATATGAGAGGCTTGGAACAGTTTGTTGACACAGGAGAGGCAGTCTTGGACAGGCAGGTATTGAAATAGATCAAACAGAGTATAAATAGGCTTACATAGCAGTTTTGCAACTAGTTCAGAGTTGTATTTATCATAAATTTCAGAGTTAAAACTTTAATATGAGAACCTAGTTCCTAGGAAAGGAATAATTTCCACAAAATTTCCTTTTGGCAAGCACTGCAAATAGGAAATTTTACTTAACATATTGTACATTGGCCAAAAAATATTGATCTCCCATCATTGCAGAAATCTTAATGCATTCCATAAAAATCAATATGCATCACACAGTATTTACTGCTTCATATAATCTGAAGACTACTTAAAATTTTCACAATTCAAATATTAATATATTTTCCCAAAAACAAGATCAAAATCAATAGCTAAATGACATAACAGAAGTAATAATAATTACACAATAAGAAACTGAACAAAACATTTAATATCTTTATATCTATATATATATATATATATATATATATACATTGTCCTTGGTAGCACAATAATAAATCAAAATTAATATGTAGAAGTTTAAAGGAACCTCTAACATTTTTACATAATGTTTTTGGCTTGGGGACAAAAAATTTGTGGTAGTTAAAATATGAAATTTCACACAATCAACAGCTACAAGTAAAAAGGATAAAGTATAGCAGCTGATGGCACTACCACATAGGACTTTATAAAATTATTCACATTAACTTCCTTGTTTCATCATATTCTAACCTTTTATATATCGTTTTATTTTGTATGTTTATTATTAGCATAATAACTCTCTTGAGACACAACAAAATGTGTTTCAACACACAAGTTCACATCAAGAAACTTCCAATACAAAAACAATTTTTTTCCACTCTCTTACTGGTTTCAGTCATTAGACAATAACTATATTAGGGGACAAACTTTTAGAGTATATTACTAAAATTATATTGTTTAGCATCAAAAAATTAACGAAAATACTTATTTCTTAATACTGAAGCTGTTTATCCTTAGATAAGCACTGATCAAGCAAATCTATGATCAAAGTTTTTCATCCATGTGCATTCAGTCCTTTCTTTTCAAAGATTACTCAATGTATCCCTATATTATTCTTTTTAAGGAAAAATTACATGTGATACGAGGGAGATTTGGCTATTATTTCTAAGAGGTCAAATACCCCACAAAGGCATGGTTCTCACATCAACTCTTAAGAATGCCTGTGTATTTTTGCACTGCAATACCATCATATTTAGTTAATAAGTTATCATAAGAATATATTGGTTCATAACAAAAATCTAAAGGTTGTAAATATTCAGAACAGAACAAATATATTTAAAAAACAAAAAATTTTACAGAACACAAGAATAAGGGATGTATTAATTAAAAGTTAATGGGTTCTTTTAGAAAATGGGTGAAATAACATAAGCTAAAGCAAACTCAAGACAAAAGGTAAAAAGCTGCAATAGTTTTTTTAGTTTTTTTATTATTAATGTCCTCTTCTTTGTGCTTTCATAGGGCAAACAGAATTCAGTAAGGCAGATTTTTCTATAGCCAGATGCCCTTTCAGTCATCAACATGCACCTGTTTCCAAGCAAGATAATATTTCCCCATGCCCAGACATGTTTGTCACAAAAGAATGGAATTAAACAACACTGCTTGTATGATGTTTACAATCATCATGATGTCAAGACAAGGGCATGCACACACACACACGCACACAAACACACACAATGACAGGTTTCCATTTTCTGTCTATCAAAGCCATTCACAAGCCTTTGGCCAGCCCAAGATTATAGAAAATATTTGCCCAACATGTCTTGCAGTAGGACTGAATCCAAAACCACATGGTTGGGAAACAAGCTTCTTAACTGCACACCCAAATAGATCAAAAGGTATTATTAAAGACAATTAGAAGAAAAATTGGTAAAATTCTATGAAAAAAAGTTATGTAAACAATAACATTGTAATGAAAGTTTATCAAAATTTTAGCAAAATCTGTGTGTTAAAAAACACATGTACACTTTTGTATGTGTAAGGATACTCATTCAAAGATAATCATGAAAAATATATCAAGTGTATTAAAATATAGAAAGCACCCAGTACACTGTAAAGTGGTTAGTGCTAGGAAGGGCATCCAGATGTAGAAACCAAACCAAAACAGACTATAGAGCTTGGTGCAGCCTCTGGCCTTGCCAGTTCCTGTCAAGCCATCCAACCCATGCCAGCATGGAACACAGATGTTAAATGTGGATGAATGATGATGATTCTTCTTTTATTTTTTTTTGAGCGGTGAAACCTGAAACAGATAATGCTATAAATAATTGGATGTAAATATTGGGTTACAAAAAACCCTCTGGATAGAAAAAGTCAAAGGCAGCCTGTGGGATTGAAACCAATATTTCTTGTAAACATGACTGATGTATCAATGTTTAAGGAAGTCATATCTCACAAGCAGCCTTTGTCTTTTTCTGTCCAAAAGGTTTTTTTTTTTTAAACCCAGTATTTACATGCTATTATTCATGATTTTATCTGCTTCAAGTTTCACTGCTCCAAGAAAGAATTATATCTAAGAGCTTCAATTTGCTGATAGTCAAACAGATAAGAGAAATAATGCTTACTGCCTAAGGTAAAAACCAACAATAAATAGAAAAAAGAAAAGCAATATTTAACAGTGACCAAACAATAATATTTTGTAATTGTTTATGCAACAAGTTTTGCTTACTCATACAAAATTCTTATGACACCAACAAAAGAAAACTATAATTTTTCAGTGACACGGTATAGAAAAATGTATATAAAAATTATTTAAGAGCTTCAATTTGCTGACAGCATTATAGTCTTATGGTCAAACAGATAAGAAAAATAATGTTTACTGCATAAGGTAAAAACCAGCAATAAATAGAAAAAGAAGCAATATTTAATGATGGCCAAACAATAATATTTTGTAATTGTCTATGCTGCACGTTTTGCTTACTCATATATTCTTTGATATATCAGACATTACAGTGACTTTGTCCTACAAAAATCTTTGGTCTATTCTGTTATGACTAACTGCATAGGTTTTCAATGTTCACTAAACACTATACTAACTTTTCTTGAGGCAAAGCAAGACAGTCTAACTTAACAGTATCTCAGCCTATCAATTCAACTTACATTTTATCTCTATTGCACTACTACTACTACTACTACTACAATAAAGCTTGAGAATGTAAGCCCTGGTAGTATAGAGAGCAGCACATCAATCTCATGATCCTAGAGTTCGTACAGGGAAATTTATTTCAGTAAGCCTATTGTAAATATAACCATGTACCCTGCCCCTGTCAAAGTCCACCTAACGTACCTGAATCCATTCTTTTCATCATCCCTTCTGTGCCTCTGTCAATTTACCAAACCCTGCACAAACCCCAGAACTTCAGTACTCAAGAACTCCTTTCCTTAGACACATCAGCCTGTTGAAGTGCAAATTGAACAAAAAACAGCATCGACTTCACTTGGGCCTATAATACACTTATGGACAATCTATACTTCTTCCTAAAATGAAATGTAGCACCTTGGGCAAGTGTCTTCAACTATGGACCTGGGGTTAACAAAACCCTGTGAGTGGATTTGGAAGACAGAAACCCATCATATATACGAGAGTGTGTGTGTGGGTGTGTGTGTGTGTGTGTGTGTGTGTGTGTGTGTGTGTGTGTGTGTGTGTGTGTGTGTGTGTGTGTGTGTGTGTGTGTGTGTGTGTGTGTGTGTGTGTGTGTGTCATTGTGTTTGTCTCTTACTATCACTTGACAACTGGAATTGGTTTATTTACATCCCTTCAAATTAGTGATCTGGAAAAAAAAGGCCAATAGAATAAGTACTAGACTGGGTTGATTGGTTTGACTAAGCCCTCAATCTTTTATCTTTTACCCTTTACTTGTTGCAGTCATTAGACTTCAGCCAAGCTGGAGCACTGCCTTGAAGAATTTTTAGTTGAATGAATCATCCCTAGTACAGTTTTTTTTCTTTTCTTTTTTTTTTAAGCCTGGTACTTCTTCAAGAGGTCCCTTTAGCTAAACTGCTAATTTGCACACCAACACCAGTAGTCAAGCAGTGGAGGGAGACAAACACAGATACAAGGGGACACACACACACACACACACACACACATATATATACAACAGGCTTCTTTCAGTTTCTGTCTACAAAATCCACTCACAAGGCTGTGGTTGGCCTGAGGCTATAGTAGAAGACACTTGCCTAAGGTGCCATGCAGTGGGACTGAACCTCGAGCCTTGTGATAGGGAAGCAAGCTTCTTACCACACAGCCACGCTTGTACATGTGTGTGTGTGTGTGTGTGTTTTCTCTCTCCGTTTTTTTCCTCTTAATCCTTTCTGTCAAAGAGCGTAGGCTTGAAACGTAAAAGACTTTCCCATTCTACCCGAATGTTAAATTAATATACCTGCTTGTCTTTTCTACACCTGTCTTCGTCTTTTGTTTCCTGTAAATTTGAACTATATATATATATATATATATATATATATATATATATATATATATATATGGTGGGCTTCTTTCAGTTTCTGTCTACCAAATCTATTTAGAAGGCTTTGATCAGCCCAGAGCTCTAACAAGAAGACACTTGCCTTAGGAACTGAATCTGGAACAATGTGGTTGAGAAGCAAACTTCTTACCCACACATTCACACCTGCACTCTACACATGATTATTTCAAGATGCTACACAAAGCAGGATACATTGATAAAGCATGTACAATATGGGTAGGACCCCACACCTAAAATGAGAAAAATATACACACAATACACTAATAGCAAAAAGGTGGTATCTAATTGAATTGTTCTTCAAAATGCCAGGTACACTGATGTTAATTTAATTGTGAAAGATACCCAAACATCCTACATTTGATTATTTCTTGTTAGGAACAGCATCCAGTTTTATCCCTTACTGCTTTTATAAAGTTTAAAAGTGTCTGCTCATACGTTCTTTAAATAAGGCTAGTATAAAGGATGTGGGAGTATAAGCAGAACATATTAGCTTTTAAATTGCTTTGCCTTCTTTCTTTTGTTTTTTTTTTTGTTGCTTGTTGTTTTATTTTTAAATTAATTAATTCTTTAAAGTTGTCAGAACAAGTATAGGTCTGCATAGATGACTTCTGCATATGTATGTGTTTGTGTGTGCATACAAATTAAAAAATTGAATGAAGAAACAAAGAGCAAACAGATGAAATTGGGAATACAACATGAATGAATGAATATATATATATATATATATATATATATATATATATATA
>NC_068982.1:33540220-33542805 GCF_001194135.2 Octopus bimaculoides
TATATATATATATATATATATATATATATATATATATATATATATATATATATATGTATGTATATATGTATATATAGAAGAGGCAGAGACAGAGTGTGAATGAAAGTATATTTCACCAGAGATCTGGTATTGAATATAAGCAGGATCAATAAACAAGTAAAGAAGAAACAGAAATAGTTAAGGTAAAAACTATTAAAAATACTAATCAGAGAAAAAAACTACATATGCAATTTTGAACTAAACTAGGCCCACATCGAGCTTCCGCCTAAGAAGAAAAGAAGAGAAGGAAATAAGTTCTTAACACATAATTAAGCTTCTTACACACAAGCGATTGATGTAATGCATAACGTGTACATATGTTCCTCTTTAAAGAGATAATCCTTCTACAACAAGCTAAAATAAATGTCATTAGTTGCTTAAATGAATGTGTTCGATAATATGAATTGTGATGATGAAGGACTAACAAGGCAAATATAGTAAAAACAAACAGCATGTCTAGTGTTGTTCGAAAGGATTATTTTCCACTTGTTAGTATGGTCAAGCTTGATTAAATGTTTATAAACATTGTAGAGATTGAATATTATTATGAAAAGAAAAATATTGTTTATAATACAGGAAATAATCAAAAACACGTTCTTATGCTAGAATATTTTCTATCTAAAATAAAACTATTTCTTGTTTTTAACAGAAAGGAATTTAAAATTTCTGCTGTTGCATTTTTGATGTTTAAGCCCAGATCAGCAGCATTCATTGAAAGGACACCAATAATCAAGGGCATTCTACTTATTACAGACTACATTATTTCTTAAAAAATAAAGTGTGCTTTCAAAGAGAGTTTACTCCTATTTCTAGCAGGTCAAGCAACCATGTAAATGAACACTTTCACATTTTTTACATGGTGGCTTGCAGAATAGAACAAAATGTGTCATATATATATATTTGATTAACATAAAATGATCTGGACATCAAAAAAAAACAAAACCATGCTTGATATTAATCATGGTAAAGACTATCTTAGAAATTCCACTATTCTGTTTTTTAATCAGAACTGAAATTTGTAAAAACCAATGTACTTTTCTATGATTGAAAACTGCAGCTGATGTTAAGAGGCAAGTATAAAAACAGTACACATAAACATACACGGAAAATAAAATACAATTACACAAAACAAAAAAATTATTAGTGCATGACAATATGGTAAAAATGTGAGTGCATAAACATATACATACATACATACATACATACACACATACATATGCACACTTTTTTATTTGTAAATATAATTGACATAGAATCTGTGTCCACCAAATGCAGTGTTTAAAAACTCTCACTGTTCAATACTATCTTAAGTGTGTGTGTATATACATACATACATACACATATACATATACACTTACCTAAAGGAACCATGTAAGCCAAGATATATGCAAAATGTATTTTCCACAACTATTTTAAAATACCATCAGACTGTTTTCAGTCATACAAAATGGATAAATCAATATGTGTAATCATCAGTGTGTGTGTGTGTGTGTGTGTAAGGTGTGTTTATGCATGCAAAGTATGTCACAATGCCAGCATTTTTTTTTGTGGGGGGGGGGGGAGAATTTATTATAAGATGTATATAAAATTCAGGTGAATTTCGATATGATGCAGTGAAGTAGTTGGTAATGATGTATAGATGCAATCAAGTACATTTCCAGGACTACAAAAGGAAGTGGCAGCTGTACTACAGCTGATTTACAAGAATAAATGTTCTTCGTACCAAAGTTTATAATACAACATTAAAATGAAGACCATAGGGGGAAAAAAAAAAGAAAAAAAAAGAAAAGCAATCAAATGCTACAAGCAAATAAAAACTGGACAGTTATCAATCACTATGAAAACAAATCCAAGTGATTAGCTTTCTTGTACATTTGTGTCAGAAGTGCCACAGCTGACAACAGAAAGAAATGGATAGAAAGAGAGAAACAAACGGATGATCAGAAGATATATTTACTGAAAACACACACACACACACACACACACACCATATTGAGATTGGAATTAGACCACAGAGATTTTTGAAAGACTATGAGATAGAGAATGTAAGAGTGAAAAAAAAGAAGGTGGAAGTAAAAGAGAAAGTAAGTGTGGTGGTGGTGATGGGGCATGGGGATTAATTTTCCTCTGTGTGTGTGTGTGTGTGTGTGTGTGTGTGTGTGTGTGTGTGTGTGTGTGTGTGTGTGTGTGTGTGTGTGTGTGTGTGTGTGTGTAAAATTTATTATTATTTAAAATAGTTCAATTTGGGCCCCGTGCAACTTAAAGTTTCACAGGCTACTTACATACACCTAACTCTTTGGGCTCAGGTACCTGAACCTGTCTACCTTGTGTCAGGATCACACACACACACACACACACACACACACAAACACACATGCATACACACACACAAACAAACACACATGCATACACACACACATACATATACACACACACACATAAACACACACGCATACACACACATACATATACACACACACACACACACACACATATATATATATATATACAGAAAAAAAAAGAGAAATAGAACATGTGAATGACAG
>NC_068982.1:33543003-33543599 GCF_001194135.2 Octopus bimaculoides
CCTGTCTACCTTGTGTCAGGATCACACACACACACACACACACACACACACAAACACACATGCATACACACACACAAACAAACACACATGCATACACACACACATACATATACACACACACACATAAACACACACGCATACACACACATACATATACACACACACACACACACACACATATATATATATATATACAGAAAAAAAAAGAGAAATAGAACATGTGAATGACAGAGTTGAGAAATAAAGAAAAGTAAAAACAAAAAAAAACAAAAAGAAAACAAGAGTGCAGAAGAGACAGCAATATATTGTTAGAAACAGAGAGAAAAGGATCTTTTAGCAGAGAGGAATAGAAAGAAGAGTAAAAGTAAAGGAAGGAAGGAAGATGTAGTGGAAATTAAAAGAAGACATTTTTTGAAGGTGACTGTTGAACTGCATTAGTTGTGCAGATTATACTTAATGAAGCTCAGACAAGCAAGAACAGAGAGTGAGTAAAAGAAAAAAGAAATCTAGTGAAGTACTAAGGGTTTAAAAGGAGGCGATTCATGGGTGCAGAAGGAGAGGGTGGAAAGGAGGAAAATGCAAATCAATATGGATAA
>NC_068982.1:33543652-33545660 GCF_001194135.2 Octopus bimaculoides
GAAAAGCTAAGCTAATACTAATAAACTGCATCAGTTTATTAATAACAATAAACTATGCAAGGAAATACTGCTTTTTCTAAGTGGTCCTAATTAGCAAAGCAAGCATTGATTTTTAAATATTTATTTCCTGTTTGTTTGGTGGTGGCTGCAGCAATGATGGCAGTGGTGGTGGTGGTGGTGGTGGTGGTGGTGGTGGTGGTGGCAGAAGTGTTAGTGCTGGTGGCGGCAGAAATATTAGTGGTAGCAGTGGCGGCGACATTACTACAACTACATCATTTCATGGCCTTTGGCTAAGATCAAAGTGTACTATTACACCAACTCGCATCATTATCATGCCATCACGAACTGCAATTATTATTGTAATGCCTGTTATTCAAATATCTCTGGGCTAAACAGTTGATGCTCCTATCACAATAACCCACTTGTAAATTTCAATAAAAAAGTCAGTTAACCTCAGAATCTTTAATTGTTCTGTTATTAATAATAAATCTAACCTTGTGCTATAGTTGCTGCACAACAATAACAACCAGAGATAAGCAATGAAGATTGATAGATTGATATTGGATAAGTAGTGTTGGTGAGATCCCAGTAGATTAAACATACATACACATATATACACATACACACACACTCATATACACACAGGGGTTTGTTTTGTATTTTTACATTCATTTATTTTCAATATGATGATTAAGTTATTTTCCTAACCAGTTGCTCTTAATAAGTTTTCATGCAACCAATTTAACACTCAGGGACATCACTATTTTGTAAACAGGATATACATCAGACAGGTTCAGGACCATGATGTGCATTTCATGTGGCCATCCAGTGTGTTTATTACCTCTGCCTTAGCAAAAGGTGGAGGTATTGTTTTCAGTCGCGTTTGTTTGTTTGTTTGTTTGTCCGTGGACAAGATATCTCAAGAACTGCAGGATGGTTTCGGATGAAAATTTCAGGGATGTTTGTTCTCATGACTGGCATGAGCTGATTATATTTTGGGATCAATCCGATAGAAGACAAGGATTCTGGATTATTTTTCCAGATTTTTTACTTCATTTTTGAGAGCAGTCAGGTTCATTGTTAGTATTCTCATTTGTGAGAGCAGTCGAGTTTATTTCAGATATTCTCATTTTAAAAATCATCTCTGGCTAATCATTGAGAGGACATTGGTGTTGCCTTGGAAGAGATGTGCGCTCTCTGAATGCGCTTGTCCTTTACTTGTTTCATTCATTAGACTGAAGCCATGCTGGGGAACTAACTTGATGAATGTTTAGTTGAATGAATCAAGTCCAGTACTTATTTTTTGTTAAGCCTGGTATTTATTCTATCAGACTCTTTTGCCAAACTGCTAAGTTATGAGGATGTAAACACACCAACACCGATTGTCAAATGGTACTGGAGGACAAACACAAACACAAGAATATGCATGCATAATGGGCTTCTTTTCAGTTTCTTGTATTAGGTTGGCTTGTATTCAATGCCAAATACCGAAGAAATTTTTTTTCTTCTATTACCACTCTCTCAGCAACAAGCATTATCTCTCTTTCTCCCCCCTTCCCTCCCCCTCTTTCTTTCTTTCTTTCTTTCTTGCACTGCCAACTTTTAATTCAAGTTTAGCCAAGATTGATAAAACTCAGAAATTCACTGATAACATGGGAAGAATTAGGCAAAGATTTAGGAAGACCAGAGTTGACTTATTAGTGGGCTAACAGCTATAGGACATAGCTGAGAGTAAAGCCTTATTTATCAGACTTAGCTGTTTTGAGATACAGCCTAAATGATTTGTTCATGTAGCAGCTTTTTATACCCTCCAGAGCAGCAGTTCTCCCAAAATAATTAGTGGAAACCTTTTTGAACACACATCTCTTTGTTCAAGTACAGATAGAATATCGTTTACATTAAAGAGAAAGTAAGTGTGGTGGTGGTGATGGGGCATGGGGATTAATTTTCCTCTGTGTGTGTGTGTGTGTGTGTGTGTGTGTGTGTGTGTGTGTGTGTGTGTGTGTGT
>NC_068982.1:33545848-33549864 GCF_001194135.2 Octopus bimaculoides
CACACACACACACACACACACACACACACACACACACACACACACACACACACACACTTAGCCAAAATATAGGGATAAAGTTTAAAAAGTTTAAAGCAATCTGAATTTTATTAATCACACACATACACAATCCAACACATAGGGTTAGGGTTGACAAAGTATGGTACCTAGTAGGTCACATTTGTACCTGCTAACCATTTGGCATGCAAAGACTGCAATGATGCCGACACTGGAAGAAGGGAAAGGAAAAAAGAAAGATTAGACTAAAAATATATGGTAAAAGATATTCAATGAAGAGCTCAAATGCTTGAGAACCAATTAGGTAGGAACCAGAAGAACTGCAACAGATCAACTATGCTGGGTGGGACGAAAACTTGCAGCCTTATGTTTCTTGCAATGTAGGAGGTTTTAAGTGTGAATAAGTCTAAGTGCAGTGAAGATGTTGTTATAAATGCAAGCAATAAAAATAATTGTTTTTAAACTAGGCACATGCCAGAAATTTAATAAGGAGCTAAGCTGATTAAATTGATCCCTGTACTTGACAGGTATTATATTTTATTACCACTGAGGGATGAAAGGCAAAGTTGATTTTGGTAATATTTAACCCTTTAGCATTCAAACCAGCCATATCAGGCCAAAATATTTGGCCTGTTTTCTGTTGAAACTGACCAGGTCTGGCTCTTCACCTCATCCTTACAATATCATTCTAAAACTAGACAATCACATCATTGAAATCTCTTAACTACAAGATAATGCATCATTAATTCAAAACAATATAAATAAACAAACATTACATTTGACAGAATAATCTGAATACTAAAGGGTTAAACTTGAACTCAGAACCTAAACAAATACAGCAAGGCATTTTGTCTGCCACACAAATGATTCTGCCAATAATAATATCCCTTTTTATATTTTACTTGTTCCAGCCATAGGATTTAGTCACACAGACTAATCCCAGAATTATTTTTATTTTTTTCAAGTCTGGTACTTATTATATCAGTCTCTTTTGTCAAACTATCAAATTACTGGGGACATCAACAAGCCAAGACTGCTTGTCAAACAGTGGAAGGACACAACACACACACACACAATGGGCTTCCACACCATTTTCATTAACCAAATCCACTCACAAGGCATTGGTCAGTCTGAGGCTATGGTAAACAACACTTGTGTCCAAGAAGCCTCAGAGTGGGGTTGAACTCAAAATCACATGGCTGCAAAGCAAGCTACTTAACCACACAGCCATTCACTGCCTTGGAAATTCATTCCAAAAACAGTACACACAAATACATGACCTAAATCCTAAGATTTATGTACATAACATACAGAAAACAGTACTTCTAGGTACTGCACATATACTATCTAAAGTACTTTTCAATATAATCGAAATAAAAAAAAACACATGTACCCTAAGTGCACAGAGCAATGCTTAGCTGTGTTATGAAAGCATGAAACAAAAATAAAGTATTCAAAGCCAGTAGTAAAATCAATGTTAGTGTTATTATATCATAAGGACATCAAGCAGAAAAAGTCAAGTCTATATGCTAATAGGATAACATCTGGCAAGCAGACAAATTATTGATTCCCTAAAATTAAATTTAATTATTGATTTTTCACAAAGGAGAAAAAAAAGTGTTTATCAAAAATGGAGGGGAAAATTTTTGTTAAATGAGTTGTAACAGACTGAAGTATATTCTGAGTTGACACAAGTTGTATTTAATTCAAATTAGCATGATGATATCATAGAAATATAATGGAACCTTGGTGTACTCTGAAGCAAGTTGCAGCTTTGAAGGAGGTTCAACTTTGTATATTAGGATGACATACTTTGAAAGCACATACAACTTCTACTTCACACATGAATTGCCATTCCTAACAAGGGAAGTGTAAATAATCAGCCACAACACACCGAGTCAACAAGTGCAACAACTTCTGCAGTCAGTTCAACTCAACAAAACAAGCTGTTCTATAGTATTCTTTCCATTATTCTATTGTCTTCAAACGGTGTTTTCCAAAGCCAGCTCCTATTCTTACCAATCTCTTCAACACACACACACACAATACAAACATACATTTACAGTATAGAAGATGCATATTAGCCATTCAAAAACACACATAGACTTGACTTCATTTAAACATTTATTATTTGATGTGTAAATTTTCATTACACCAACTGTGACCTGGTCACAGATGGTTTTCACTAACTGAACCATGTCACAGGTTGCAGTCGGTGCAAGGAAAATTTTGACAACAAAGAATAAATGTTTAAGCTAACAGTCTCTCTGTGCTTTTGACTTTGAAGGACCAAAAGTTCCATGTAAAATGCAGCAGAATTTAGAAAGATGATGTTTCAAGGTTTACACATGTTTACATTATATACTATGCTGACTTTTATGCAAAAAAATATGGTAATAAAGAAAAGTGTATTCTTCTTTTGAATTAAAGTCACTTATTGAATTTATCTCTGCTAGAATGCTTTAAAGCCATGAGAAATGAGGATCAAGAATCTTAATTAAGATGATCAGGTCAATCAAGAATTTTAATATTGATTACTTACATTGGCACCATGCCACAAATTTAACCCTTTAGCATTCAGATTACTCTATCAGATGTAATAGTTATATATTCACATATTTTTGATTAGTCATGTAGTATCTCATAGCTTCGAGATTTCAATAATGTGGTTGTTTTAATTTTAGAATGGCATTGTAGGATAAGTATGAGAGGCCAGATCTGGCCGGTTTGAACATAAAGCAGGTAGAATATTTGGGCCAGATATAGCCAGTTTGAATTCTAAGGTGTTAAATTCAACCAACAGTTTATTCCTAGTCATTTTTTCTTTTTTTTTAATTTCAAAGAGAAAAGAAGTGTAATGGAACTTGATGTAGCACAAGGTGTACTGTACTTATACTGTCACTTCCAACTCTCAATCTAGAATATATTTAAAAAAAGAAGAAAAAACACAAAGAGCCGAAGAGGAATAAATATATCTTAAGAGCTAATTCAAATATAATTTGTGATATGAAATTCCAGCACAGAATATGATCTTTCATTGATTGGCTGACATCATCTTCTTCTATGACAGGAAAATCAAGTTAAAAACCAGTTCAGAGTTCTTTTAATGAATGTGATGATTTTTGGATTGTGACAGAAACTATAAATACAAATTTCACAATCTGAAATACATTCCAACAAAAAATTACTAGAAATAAAATATTAACCAAAGAAACTTGCAGAGATCATTATCTCTCTCTCTCTCTCTATCTCTATCTCTCTCTCTCTCTCTCTCTGGGAAAGTGAGGGAGAAAATGCTTACAGACATGCACTGATTGAGAAAAAAAAGTGTCTATAATATTGTATGCATCACACAAAGGAAGGGTTACAGATTCAACAGAAAGGTTAAATCTTTTTAGAACAAACATATGCGCATTTAAAAGAATAGATATCTATCATTATTATATGCACAGGCACATACACACACACAAACATGCAAGTATTTAAATATATATCATGTTCACTTATACAGATTCAAATATACTACACACTGGCATCACATGCCACACATGTGTGTATGTGTGTGTATTTAGATAAAATACACACACATATATGCATGTACATGAATACATGTCAAGTATAACTGAAAATCTTTACACACACACACACACACACACACACACACACATATATATATATAACAACAGGTGTGTATGTAGGACCACTTGTATATCAGAAGCTATGCAAATGAGATGAATGGCAGATAAGGCACAAGGAGAGCTAGAAGAAAAAGAGATTAAAGAAAGTGAGTTTATATGAGAGGGGAGAGAGACAGAGAAAGACAAAGAATGTGTGCGCACACACATACATGTACACATACATGCATGCTCACGTGCACATGTATGCGTATGTATATGTGCATGAAAGGAACAAATATACAGCTTAATAAACAGTCACAAAATAATTAAGAGACAGCAGCAAAATCGAGAGAGAGGAGGGAAGGAGGGGGAGGGAAGGAG
>NC_068982.1:33550784-33555683 GCF_001194135.2 Octopus bimaculoides
TGTGTGTGTGTGTGTGTGTGTGTGTGTGTGTGTGTGTAGGAGCAGATCTGGCTGTGTGGTAAGAAGTTTGCTTCCCAACCATATGGTTCTGGGTTCAGTCCTACTGCATGGCACCATGTGCGAGTGTCTTCTACTGTTGCCTTGGTCCAGCCAAAACCTTATGAGTGGACTTGGTGAAAGAAGTTTTGTGTGTGTGTGTGTGTGTGTCCCACTACTGCTTGATGAACCAGTGTTGATGTATTTATGTTCCTGTAACTTAGCAGTTCAGCAAAAGAGGCTGATAAAATAAGTACAAGGCTTCTTCTTTTAAAATAAGTACTGGGCTCAATTTGTCTTGCTAAAATTCTTACAGTACCCCAACAAGGCTGCAGTCAAATGACTGCAACAACTAGGAGATAAAAGACATATACATATGTGCAGGAGTGTATCGGGTGGAGAAAGAGAGAGAAAGAATATATAAGGAATTTTCATCAACTGATGTAATGTAATAGGTATGTAGTATGAGTGCTTAGTTTGGTTTACCACTAAAACTCCAGTTTGAACTATAATGGAAAAATGTGTTGCTGAGAATGTCAATCAAAGGTAGCTAGAAGTGGTTCCTCCTTAAGCGGGTGGATGTAGATTAAAATAGAAAATGAAACAGCAAAACATTTAGCATCACTCAAGAAAACATTTAATTTAGATAGAGAACATAGATAGTCTCTTACAGCTGTTTCTAGAGTAGCCAAGCATGTGGATCATCATCATATTGAGTAAGGATTTCATAAACTAAGTATTCTGATATCAGAGATAGAGAAATCAAGAAATATAAAAATGAAGAATATCCCCAATAAATGATAGTAGTACTTTCCAGTTTATCAAAAAGCAAAGGAAGGATCAAAGTGAAAAGTGTGTGTGTGTGCGTATATATACATATACACAGAATGAGAGGAGACACATGGAATAGAGAGTTGTTGAAGAGGTCACAAAACATGTGACAAAAGAACTTTGACTAAGAAACTAAAATAATATTCATAAAGCTGAAGTGAAGACCAAATACATAGGTTGTGTATATAATTAGCAAGTATAACAATATCTGTTTCAACACACGCTTTCACATCAAGAATCTCGCAAAACAAACTTATAAACATAATTTTTTATTTATATATATATATATATATATATATATATATATATAGTGCATGGCTCAATGGTTAGAGCATTGGGCTCACAACCATGATGTAGTGAGTTCGATTCTCAAACCGGATTGTGTGTTATACTCTTGAGCAAGACACTTTATTTCACATTGCTCTAGTTCACTCATCTGTAGAAATGAGTTGCAACTCTAGGCACAGGCATGGCTGCAAAGTTAAGAAGCTCACTTTGCAACCACATGGTCTTGGGTTCAACCCCATTGTCAGCACCTTGGGCAAATGTTTTCTGCAACAAGTAAAAAGTAAATATATATAAATAAATAAAACATAGGCGCAAGAGTAGCTGTGTGGTAAGTAGCTTGCTTACCAACCACATGGTTCTGGATTCAGTCCCATTGCGTGGCACCTTGGGCAAATGTCTTCTACTATAGCCTCAGGCTGACCAAAGCCTTGTGAGTGGATTTGGTAGACAGAAACTGAAAGAAGCCCGTCGTATATATGTATATATATGTATGTGTGTGTGTCCCCCCATCATCGCTTGACAACCGATGCTGGTGTGTTTACGTCCCCTAACTTAGCAGTTCGGCAAAAAGAGACTGATAGAATAAGTACTAGGCTTATAAAGAATAAGTCCTGAGGTCGATTTGCTCGACAAAAGGTGGTGCTCCAGCATGGCTGCAGTCAAATGACTGAAACAAGTAAAAGAGAGATTTTAAAATTTAATCAAAAGACTTCTTATCTTGCAGAACCCCAGAACCTTTTCATGGACCCTTATTTATGAAACACTGTTTCATGTTACTCACCATAGTTGACCAATAACATTGGTTAAACTAGAATAGATTAGACTAAGCTATTTCTGTTGTTGTTCTTGCCTAGTTTCACATCAGCACTAATCGTGTAAACTTATACCCAAAGACATCATATACACAATTATCACCTCTTGCTTACAAGCACATTATCCAAGGTTTTCCTTTTTTATCTTTTTTAATCTAGTAGGTGAAATGGGTGAGATTTGCCTGCTATTTCTCACAAATGTAGTGACACTGATAGACTTCGTGATTTTTTGAGAGCGTTTTTGTTGAGTTTCTTTTTTTTTTTTTTTTGGTAACCTTTCTTGGATGTGACATGTTGGCACTAATGGTATCATAATCATCATAACTTCTTGAAAGTTGAGTGATATTAATGAAAGCATATGCAAAGCTACAAATAATTTTTCCCACAACAATTTATAAGTGTTTAAGCTTGTAGTAAAATTCTAACTAAAGATCCTAACACACGCCTAAATACATGCACACATACATACACACATGCATATACACAATCTCACAGACACACACACGCACATACACAAACACACACAATGATAATCTAATACAAGATTCACATCACATGAACATGTTTAGCCCAAGGTCAACCACAAGAACTATGAAAAAAGCATTCTATCTGCAATCACCCAGGCTTTGTAGCAGTATGTAGTATTACATCCTTTCCTCATTTAAGACAGTAGGATGTAATTTGATGGAGAATGCTTGCTATTTTTAGCAGGTCAATCCACCATACAGAAGTTTCCTCAGTTCTTTGTCATTAAACTTTACGTAGATGTGCAACAATTGTGCAGAAACACTGTCAGTCCCAACACATTAGTTATGTATGCTGCAGATGTAATTGTGTAAGCTTCCTGCTTACAAGCACAACACATTTTCACTGCTAACATTTAACTGTATTGCTAAATGTGCATGATTGTGGCATTAAATTGCACTGATGCATCTAAACATGTTTATAGTAGATAGATACAAGTGAGTGTAAGTTAATACTATTTTGTCTGGATATGGGGGTGGGGTTGAGTGAGTGAATATACATACATATACATACATACATATATATATATATATATATATATATATATATATATATATATATAAATAAACATACATATATACATGCAAAAATATACATACATACATAAACATATACATGCATACATTTATAAACATATACATGCATACATTTATAAACACACACACACAAAAGCAAATATACACACACGTGCCCATACACGCATGCTTTCCCACAGTGTCATGCAGTGCAACTGAACCCAAAACCCTATGGCTTCAAAGTAAGCTTCTTAACCACACAGCCATACTGGCACCATTACACTATAAATCTACAAAACAAACAAATAACCTAACCAATCTCAACAAATGAAAAGTCAGCTTATCTGATAAGCTATCAATATCATTTTGTTTTTCTGAGTACATTTTGCTGTTATCTGAACAAGCACATGTGATATGAAACTGAGTAGTAATGGAGTCAATCACCAACTGATTTATAATAAATATAGAATATACACCATGTATTGCGTACTTTTTCTTTTGTTTATATATATATATTGAGAATAAAATATTTCCATATCTGTATATATATATATATATATATATATATATATATATATATATATATATCATAAATGTATAGGGATTGACAGTAACCTGCTTCTCCAACATACTGAGAATTCAGAAATAGCAGTCAAAGAGCTACTGATTTCAAAACTACAAATTATTACTCCAGATTGATAGCGATATTTTTGATACACACAGAACAAAAAACAATAGAGAAGAGTGTGTATCAAAAATATCGCTGTGTGTATCAAAAATATCGCTATCAATCTGGAGTAATAATTTGTAGTTTTGAAATCAGTAGCTCTTTGACTGCTATTTCTGAATTCTCAGTATGTTGGAGAAGCAGGTTACTGTCAATCCCTATACATTTATGATTATAAATTTTTACCGAAAAAGGTTTTTTTCATACTGAGCTACCCGGCAGAATTGTTAATTATTAATTTTATTACTAATTGATGATTTCCCTGCCCTGCATATCCATATATATATATATATATATATATATTCTCTTATAATGTTGAAATCCATCTACAAACTGAGAATAAACCGTTGATAATGGGAAAGCAATCTGTTCTTTATGCTTTGAAGAACATAGGTACAGGTAAAACAGTGTGGTAAGAAGCTTGCTTCCCAACCACATGGCTCTGGGTTCAGTT
Source organism: Octopus bimaculoides (assembly GCF_001194135.2). Taxonomy (NCBI): domain Eukaryota; kingdom Metazoa; phylum Mollusca; class Cephalopoda; order Octopoda; family Octopodidae; genus Octopus; species Octopus bimaculoides. Next base: position 33,554,973 of record NC_068982.1, read on the forward strand.
CCCACTCCATGGCACCTTGTGCAAGTGTCTTCTATTATAGCCTCAGGTTTGCTAAAGTCTTGTGGCTGGATTTGATAGACAGAAACTGAAAGAAGCCTATCGTGTGTGTGTGTGTGTGTGTGTGCACGCGCGCACTCGTGCCTTTGTGCCTCACCCCCACTTGACTTAGTGGTTCGGCAAAAGAGACTGATAGAATAAGTACCAGGATTTTAAAAAAATAAGCACTAGGCTCAATTTTTTCAACTACAAATTCTTCAAGGCAGTGCCCCAGCATGACCACAGTCTAATGACTGAAACTAGTAAAAGATAATAGATACAAATACCAAAATTTGTACCTTATGCCTCAATGCAAAAAGAAAAAAATCTGATAGTGTAATCAAGTGCATGAGGTTGAAAGATTTCTTCTATGAAAAAGAAACCACTAGAATACCTACACATAAATATGGATTCAAAACATGAAAACGTATCCTCTCTATCTCTATCTCTCTTCCGCCCCCAACTCAAAAAAAGAGGAAGAAAATTAAGGAACTTGAAAACTTCAAATCAGATCTCATCAATTTGATAAGTTATGGCTCCAACACCACATCAAAGCTCTTCTAAAGCACTATGAACAACTACATGAAACTTTCCTTGCAACCCTCCAATGCCTACATCTGTAGATAAAGCAATGAATATATATATATATATATTCATTGCTTTATCTACAGATGT
>NC_068982.1:33555907-33557737 GCF_001194135.2 Octopus bimaculoides
TATATATGAACTAAATAGCATGATATTCTAAACGTCTGGTAATAACATTATCAAAACATACAAAAAAGAACAGCCCTATTTCTTATAACATCATGGAACTAAACTCCCAGCTAAATATAGGAAACTCTGTAGAGTGTAATGCTATGTGCAAACTCTATATTACCCTTAAGGACCATAAGACGAACATCTACGAACTTGAGTACAGATTAATTAACCTCTCCAAAAGCAAATCGGAATTACTAAGTAAGTATATTTGTGATGTAGTTAATCTTAGAATCACATTTCACCACCATTAAGTGGTACCACATCAGAGAAAGAAAAACTCAGTAGATTCACCCAATTTACATAGTAAACTTCTTATCCGTCTAGGTCTACACCCCTTCTCTTGAAAGCTCCAAAATTTGAAAGAAAATTTACTACCATTAGTAATCTTGACAGTTAATGAATTTGAGAAAGTTACAGTTATACCATGATGATTCTTACTGAGTAGCTAGAAGTGTACTGAAATATTCAATTTTTGTTTGTCTCAAACACACTGAAGACACACTACCCACCTCATAGATCAAGACGCTACACAGGCAACAATTTAATAATACCATACAACATAAATGGTCGTGCTTTTGACAGATTTAGGAAAAACCAGCACTTTAGCTAATAATAGCTAACTTTTTAGCTATTACACTACTCTTACAGAAAGTCTAACAAAGAATCCATCTACGTACACAAGAATTCCTACTAGAATTCAGATTTCTTATGGACAGCATAAGTAGAAGAATTTCCAACATAACCTCAGGCATGAACATATTCAACAGGGCCACCTTCTATTACACTGACGCACTAGCAAGAAGTGATTGTAGTGAGTATAAGGAACACACTACACACCAGCAGAACCAGAAAAGAGGAAACAGAAAGTAATGAGGTGTAGAGTACCGTTTAACATGAAAGTAGCCAACAACATAACCAGGAACTTCTAAGATACAATTTCCCACTAAACAATTACAAAGAACTCTTAAAAACTAATAATATTCAGGATAACACCAAAGCATAAAATATGCACCCATAGAACTCTCACTCCAACAACCAATCTATAAATGCATGAGCCCCTCAATATGCCTGACAGGAATAACTAGTGACTCACTACAAACACATTCAAAAACCAATACAACCACCATTAACATCCATTCAGATCAAGGGACAAGAACTCCATGCCTTCCTTCCATTTCATTCAGAAACTAATATACTACAGATCTGAACATTCCCTAATAATCTGAAACATAGCAATCAAAGCTACCTCATACAACACTGAATGCCTAAACTATATTGGAGCATTTCACATCCTAAGACAACTAGAATATTGATAAGATCTTAAGTATTATCCATTTTTAGTAAGTGGAGACTATTCTTTCTGACAACTTCCACCTGTCTGAAATTACCATAAAACTGCTATAGTCATTATCACAAGCATTCTAGAGTAGCTGTCCCCGATACTTGCACATCACACCTGAGCATTTTCATGCATCATACTAGCTAAAACCAGCAGTAACAACTCTATCTGCAACATAAAGAATCACTTGACCAATCTCAACCAATGAGAAGTGCCTTAACCAGTCTCCATTAATACATCTATTTCTCCCAGTTTATGTCATCAATGATGAATGAATCTACATGGTACAAAACTGAGTAGCAATAGAATAAACCATTAACTGATTCTTGATAAAGTCTATGCCACATAGTGAGCATATGCATATATGCATTATATACATATGCAAGCAAACATAAACAGTTAAGTGCAAGATGACACCGTAATAAAAAATCCAATCATCACTAAGT
>NC_068982.1:33558737-33570331 GCF_001194135.2 Octopus bimaculoides
TTTCATAACTTAGTGGTTTGGCAATAAGAGTCAATAAAGTACTGTCTCAATATGTTCCACTAAAACCTAATGAGGGTGGTATTGCAGCATAGCTGCAGTCCAGGAATAAAAGAAGTGGACACACACACACACACACACACACACACACACACACACACATGCTTGTGCTTTAAAAAAAATTACTTAATCATCACTCACAAGAAATGACCTGATAACGTGTAACATGCTTTCACTAATTACTTTAGGCAACTACACAATCACGAGCAAAGGCAACTCTTCAGCCCACTTATCCTTGACACTGAAGAACATTAAGGATGTAACTGCTGGGAGAAGAAACAGCTGCTCTTACACTAGGTTGATAATCAGATAGCCATTGAGGAGACTGGAGCACCATAAAACGAAGTGATTTGCTCAAAGTACAGCATGCTCCCCAATCCAAAGATCAAACCCAAGATTTTAATCGTGAACCCAACATCCTAACCACTACGTCAAACACCTTCACACCTATAGGCATATATATATATACATACAGAGACGCACACACACACACACACACATATATACATCCTTACATACATACATACATACATACAAATATTATTTATTAACAGATTCAACTCCATATCTCATCAACAAGCTAGGGTTGTATTACAAGATTAGGATACCTAAAGTTGCATGTAAATGAGTGTCATTTACTTTCATTTGTCCACTCACTCGTATATGTGTGTGTGTGTGTGTGTGTGTGTGTGTGTGTTTGTGTGCATGCGTGTTTTTTTTTGTTGTTTTTTTAATAAACATTATCAACCACATATACTTAATGCATATCTATCATGTGTTTGCCAGCATGCTGTGACTTGGCACACTGGAGAATATCCTCTCAAAGTTTATAACAGCAGTGCTGCTTCTATTTCATATTTGAATATATATGAGATGATAAAATATATAACATATAATACACACACACACAGACACATATATACATACATACATGCTAGAAAAGGACATGATTCAACTCAGTTTTATTGCCATAAGTACACAGGTAGAAGTGAAGGTGAGTAAATGGTTTGCAACTATCAACAACACCATGATGTGCATATTTCTATCGCTCATAACCTACTTAAAGACAAGAAACTTACCCCTTCTCTGCTTTTATAAACTGATAAAATAAACAATAATGCCCGTTAGGATACTGAATTTCACTCAGAGAGTTGCATGGAAGAAAGAGAAAAGAAATGGTGAAAGATTAAGAAGCAGAGCCAAAGAGACAGAAAGTAGAAAGGAAATGAAAAGATGGATAGTGAGAAAGTGGAAAATGGAAAAGATGAGGAGAGAAGCAAGGAAATTCTCCTCCACAGAAGAGATGCTGACAGTAATAATTAACCTCAGTATTAAACAAGAAAGCCAACAAAGGAGCCTGTAAGAGGTTGTTCAGTCATTCAGCTTGAAATCTCTCTCAAATCACGCTACTGTCTTTGGGGGAAAAAAAGGGTATATTTGATAATGTGTTCCTGGGTGCACCATGCTTAGTATATAATAATTTCTTTTTAAAAAACTGATTATAGGCTGACTAAAATTAGGACTGGCTTAGGGGTTAAACAACATCAACTTTAAAGTCAGCAGTAAATTTATGAGCATGATGACTTGAATTTTAGCATCTTGCCTTATTTGAATAGCACTACATGCAGACAGATGGCAATACCAATGTGATACTAAGGTGGTAGACAATAGAAAGCGCAAATTAATTTTTGTCATGCGACCTAAATCAAATTGAGCAATAATAATAAAGTGATGAAGAGAGAGTAAAGGAGAGAGACAGAGACGGACAGGTGATGAAGTAAAATTCACTTAAATCTTACAAAAACAAAGAAAAAAACTGAACATCTTACAAGATTAATTTTAAAAAATGTTATCAAAACAAATTCTATTTAAAACTTTATTCACAGTTCTGAAAATGCTCGCTGCATTTGAACTGATAGAATGCATTTTGTATGCTGCTGCAGTTTTTTTTTTCTTTTTTTTTTTTTTAACTTTTTACTGTAATGTTAAAAAGAAATACATCTAACTTACCTGATTTTGGCAGAGAATCTAATGATATATTTTAGATTTCTTTTAGAAAATACATAAACTATTACTCTACAAGTAATACACATTCCATAAACATATAGCAGTCATACGAGTTAACAAAGGAGCCTTTACTTTATAGCTTGATCTGCTAGAAATAGCAGGCAAGTTACCTTCAAACTACACCTAACCATCTTCAAAAATGGAAAAAGCAGGGACACACTGAATAAAGTAGCCCTTGATAATATTGTCTGAACTAAGAAAAAAACATTGTTGAAATGTTTTTGTCAATGCTCACCTGGGACTAAACAACAATGACATAATAGTCATACTAAAATAATAAATAGTAATGGTTTTTAAAGGAAAGAAAATATTTTAAATGTGGAAAGCTTTTTCCCTTTCTCTGTTGCAAAATTTCTAAAATTGACAAAATTCTTTCTTATTTTGGTATAAGGCTAGCAATTTTGAGGGGTGGGGAAGTCAATTACATTGACTCCAGTGCTTGACTGTTACTCATTTTATCAACCCTGAAAGGTGGATAGGCAAAGTTGGCCTTGACAGAATTTGAATTCAGGACATAAAGACAGATGAAGTGCTTCTAAGCATTTTGCCCAGTTTGTCAACAATTCTGCAAGCTTGCTAAAGGCATAACAACAATAATAATAATCTTTTCTACTATAGGGGATGATTAATTACTCTTACCCCCAGTGGTCAATGGATGCTTATTTTATTGATTCCCAAAAGGAGGACAGGAAAAGCCAACCTCGGAGGAATATGAACTCAAAACATGAAGACAGACAAAATGCTTAGCAGCATTTTGTCTGGCATGCTAATGGTTCTGCCAGCTTGCCACGGCAACAACAACAAAAATAATAATAGACCATCTGAAGAGTAACACACTGCTCACTCTTACCGAATATGGAGAATATGAAATCAAGACAACAGACCCAATTTGGATGAAAACAAGTTAGCAAATGTTAGGAAGGATATCTTTAGAAATGAACAATCTGGAGGGATATCTTTCTAAATGAACAATCTGATGTGTTTATTTTAATGGCCTACCAATGTATACAGTGACTTTTTTTGCCCTAGGTGTCGGGAAGACACTTGGCAAGAAATGTAAACAAAACTGAAAGAAGAGGATAATGTATGATGATGATGATGATGATAATAATAAAAATAAAAATAAAAATAATAATAATAATAACTGTGTAACAATAATTTTTAAGATAGGCATAAGGCCAGAAATTTGGGGGAAGGGGTTTAATTAATTAAATGAACCCCTGGTTGTTCATTTTGTCAACACTGGAAGGGTGAAAAGTAAAGCTGATTTTAGCAGGATTCAAACTAAGGAATCACAACAATGAAGTAATTTATTAATTAAATTGTATTTTTATGGAAATTAAAGCTGTAAGTTTATTCTGATATTCACTTAAAAAACAAAAAAAAATTAATAAATTTTAAAAAATTAAGAAAAACAAATGACAACAAAAAATTTGTGGTAACTTCCAGAAGGAACTAAAATTAAACTTTTCTGTAAATGCATTTACATTTTTATTGGATAATTAAGAACATAGATAACTATTTTTTATTTGTTTTTTTTTTTTTAATTTAAAACAAAGATGCATCAACAGATACATATTACAAAAAAAAATTACAACAGCAGAAACAATAGGAAATATCTTTAAAGAAATTGAAGGTAACAAATATATTTACAACAATTTACCAAAGACTAAATTAAGAAGTTAAACTATTTCAAATTATTATCCATAAAAAAAACAGAGAATGAATTAAAATATAAATCATTTTGAAAATTAAGGAAGAAAAAAACGATTGATGTAGTTTAAGTAAAAAAAAAAAAGTAAAATTTGATTTGTTTTTTTTTTTTCTTTTCAACTATTTTCAACTTAGCCAATCGTTAATTTAAGTGAATGAATGAAAACAAAATAATTACCAGGAGTGATGGTTGTTTGTATTCTTGTAGGAGTAGAAGGTACACGAAAACATGCAAAATTCTATAGACAAGTTTCACTAAGAACGGTAGCAGAGGATTTTTTTCTTTTATAGAAGCAGCCACTGAGCAGAAATGTTCCTTTCTATAAATTCCCCTGACAAAAAAATGTTCCACCTACAACAGCCCCACCTAGGCTGTGCACCCTCCAGCAGCGTTCTAGCCATGAATATAGGCTGCCCACTTTAATCTGTTTATGATCTAACACAGGAAGTAGAAACATGTCAAAAGATGCCAGGTTAGAATATAAACAATGTTTATCCTACTAACACTGACACACCATCCTAACTACAGAACAAACTGGAAAGATTTCAAGAAAAGAGAAACGTAGAGAAGAAGCATGATAGCACGGGAGTGGTGGAGGGAGAGATACGGATCTTTTAAAGATAGTAAAAGTACTATTTTAGAAGAGAGAGAGAGAGAGAGAGAGAGAAAGAGAGATCAAAGTAAAATACTGACAATAAAGCAAAGTGATTAAAATTACTGATTTAAATACTTATGAAGAGATATGAAAACTTATAGCTAAAAAAAAAAAAATTAAGACATATAATAATAATGTGTTGGTATATCAAAAAATACATGCAATATTGAGAAATTGAAACATTACATAGAAATGTAATGGTTACAGTGAAGCAAAATAAATTAATAATAATGATGATGATGATGATGATAAAATGAAAAAATTATTATTAATTAAAAGATTTAAAAAAAAAAAAGAAATATGTATGCCAATAGGCTGGCCTTTAAGGTAAGTGGAGTCAAATTTCTCTCTCAAAAATAGCATTAACAGCTGCAGTGAAGCATGGATTTATGATCCAAGACATAGAAGATCTCTTAATAATTTATTTACTGCTGTGTTTTACAAAAATATACAGAAAAAAACTAGTTTTAAGTTTATAAATGACTGCTATGTAATCCAAATTCTCTTAGTTCCATCATCAATTGAAGTAAAATACCTTATACAAAAATATCCACACCAAAATAAAATGTTATACAAACTCTTCTAAAATATAAAAGAAAAACCAGAGCCAACTAAAAGCACCATATACTTGCAAGGTAAAGAGGTTACACAAACATTAGCACCAAGGAGCACACAAATACAAACTTTTCCAGATAGACTGCCAGCTCTCAGGTTTCTTAGATTTAAATAGAATCCAATTTACTTGCTATATACGTTAACAGATATCTGTCTATTGCATTGATAAATGTTCGACATTTTAAAACACATTCATTGATGAATATTCAACCAGAGCTGTTTCAAGTTCTTTAGCCAGTTTAAGTTCACTTATAGACTAATAAATACAATTGGTTAAATGACCACAGCTCATTAAAACTTCAAATGAAGAAAGTAAAGGAAAGAGAAGTAAAGAAGGAAGGACAAGACTCAGATACTGTGGAATTGAAATGTACAACATACACACAATTTATAAATATGTTTTTTGTCTTTTTCTTCAAATAATTCAGGTAGAAATTCTGAAGAATTATCTTCAAGAAACACAATGTTCACTTAGTGCTTTAAGTAATATTTTAAACTGAGACACACAAATTTTGTATTCATACCTGAGATCTTTAATGTTCTCTGGAAGTAATCAACTTCCAGTAATAACAGTAAGAAAATAATTCTTCTGTTTATAGCCCCCCCCCCATCTCTCTCGCTCTCTCTCTCTCTCTCTCTCTCAGCCAAGAGGTTCTTGTCTTGCAAACTTGTGGGTGCTAGTCCCACGTAAAATATACCCATCCTGGTGCCAAGTAAAAAGCACCCACACCGGTGTAACATAATAAGCACCTGTACTGATTCCACATAATAGCACTGGTGTTGGTACCACATAAAAAAGCACCCAGTACACTCTGTAAAGTAGTTGGCATTAAGAAAGGCATCCAACCATAGAAACCATCCCAAAACTGAGAATTGGAGCCTGGTGCACCTCTCCAGCTGGCCAGCTCCCATCAAACTGTCCAACCCATACCAGCATGGAAAACAGACATTAAATGATGATGATGATACAGGGAAGAAAACAATAGCTTTCAAATTAATCTTTGAAAATAAGCTCCTTTAATGAGTATTATATATTAATGATTATATATTAAGGAAAATATAATTATAAGTAATTCTGTATTGAATACAGTACAATGCTGAAAATGAAATTATTTGTTACTATAATTAATCTATATAGGAGAAACCTCAGATATTTTCTCTTAAATTCTTTTCTGTAGCCAATCAGAAATTCTAACTGCAAGAATGGAGTATCCTGGAAGTTTTTCACCAGACTTTAGAGTGGAAATATACTTTTGGTATACTTGTAGATTTGCCAAACTGTTAGGTTGTAATATAATAGAGTTACTCTCCGTCTTTTAAGAATTCAGCATAGAGTTCTATCTCTAAAGGATTAAGTTATTCATGTTAGTTCACAACTACAATATATCTATACCTAGCAATTCTTTCTTAATATTTTTCTACTCTACTTTCTTTTTTTCTTTACTATCAATTGAATAAAACCAAAAAAGAATTAATTAAGGAATCCAGTAAGTCTGAATATTGATCTCAAATTTTGGCACAAGGCTAGCAAGTTTGTAGGAGGGAGTAAGTCAAATACATCAACCCCAATGCTCAACTGATACTTATTTTATCAATTCCTCAAAAGGATGAAGGGCAAAGTTGACCTTGGCAGAATTTGAACTCAGAACATAAAGGCAGACAAAACGCTGCAATGTATTTTGCCAAGTAAGTATGAATACTATAAATCTGAAACCATTTCTGCTAACTTAAATGAAACAATTGTTTGTCTCAAAGTTCAAACTGTGAAGTCAAATTTATTCATATATACATTGAAGAAAGTAAAATTTGGTTAAAAATGTAAGCAATAAAAATATCTACTGATGAGTTCTTAATGAACAACTAATTAAACCCTATAATCCCAAACAGGAATATGAAAATTATGTCGTGATTTAGAATAGAATTAATCAAAATGCACCATTCAGTTTTAAAATATTCATAAAAAGGGAAAGATCCAGTGGATCTATGAGACAGGCAGAATTAAGTGCACTGTTTCTAGCACCTTCCTAGGAATTTGGGTAAGTATGGCTCTCCCTCAAAAGGGTTGCTCAGTCACTAGGATCTCCACTGGAGTTGGTCCCTGTCAGGGGAAGGCACAATAATGGTGTTTGAGTAATACTCCTGCCACTCTGGTGCAGATTTACAACAGTGTACTTCCAGCTAGTTAAGTTTGCACAGTTCACACTCTTTCATCACTAAAGGATTTTTAGTAGTTAAAATATGAGAGAGAGAGAGAGAGAGGTGGGGGTCGGGGGAGCAAAAGAAGGAAAAGAAATCCATTCATATGACAATTAGCTTGGTACTTTACAATAAACACAGAAACAATAAGGTAAATATACTGTGTTGTGGCCAGCTGTTATTAGCACATGACATTTAAATAGCAATGTTTTAGTTTCTGAAACAATTAAAAAAGGAATTCAATGTATCAATTACATTTTCAACTCACAGACAATTTGTCAATGTATGTGTGTATGTGTATGAGAAAATACCTTGGTATAGATTTGTGTTTACAAATCAACAATATTTACAGTTTTTTTATTTACACTTTTTGTTTCATCTTTTATACATGTACAAATATACAAGTGTGTGTGAATATGCATATATACATAAGTGTAGATATGTATATATAGATTTATATATATGTACATGTGTGTGTATATATATATATATATATATATATATATATATATATATATATATATATATATATATATAATATATATATTCAGATTTTCCACCAGCCTCGAGAGACAGGCTCCATTAGGGGCTTTACAAAACTTCAAGTAGCATGGAATCTGAATCAAATTGTTTTGAATAATATATATATTATTATTATCATCATCATCATCATCATCATCATTTAATGTCCATTGTCCATGCTGGCATGGGTTGGATGGTTTGATCAGGGCCAGTAAGCTGGGAGCCTATACCAGACTCCAGTCTGATTTGGCATGGTTTTTTTACAGCTGGATGCCCTTACTAATGCCAACCTCTCAGAGTGTAATGGGTGCTTTTACACACCATTGGCACAGGTGCCATTTGCATGACACCAGTATCTGCCATGACCACAATTTTGTTCAGCTTGATGGATTTTCTTTTCAAGCACGACATAATGCCAAATGTCTTAGGCATTGCCTCTGTTAGGCCCAACACTCAAAAGGAACTCAGCCATTTTGCCCTGTGAGGGCCAACACTCAAAAGGTGCTCTTTACATACCACCAACACGGGTGCCAGTTATGTGACACCAGCATAAGCCATGACTACAATTTCAATTGGCTTGATGGGTCTTCTCCAGCACAGCATATCACCAAAGGTCTCGGTCACTATTCATTGCCTCTGTGAGGCTCAAAGTTCAAAGATCATGCTTCACCACTTCATCCTCTGTTAGATGGTCCCTCCACAGTTAGATCTCAGTACCTCTTTACACAGCTGTTCTCGTCCATGTGCATCACATGACCATACCAGTGCAGTTGTCCTTTTTGCACACCACATCTGATGCATCTTATGCCTAACTTTTCTCTCAAGATGCTTACACTCTGCTGAACATATACACTGACATTATACATCCAGCGATGCATACTGGCTTCATTTCTTTCAAGCGTGTGCATGTCCTAAGCTGTGACAGCCCATGTTTCACTGCCATGTAGCATGGCTGTTCATACACACAGGCATCATACAATCTGCCTTTCACTCAGAGAGAGAGAGAATCTTTGTTGCCAGGAGAGGTAGGAGTTCTCTGAACTTTGCCCAGTCTAATCTTATTCTCACAGCTATGCTCTCGGAGCATCCACCTCCAACACTACTTGGTCACCTAGATAATGGAAGCTATCTACTACCTCTAACTTGCCCCTCTGGCAGTTGATGGAGTGTATTTTCTGCACATTTTCAGCATTTATTGTACCTGTGCATCTTCCACATACAAAAGCTACTTTCTCTGTTAACCTTCTTCTGATATTGCTGCACCTTTTATGTGTCCAAAGTTTAGATTGGATGCATCTTATGGAGTTTTTACCTATGCCTTTTCTACAGATTGAGCTGGGCCATCTACCTGAAGGGATTTGTGATTTGTCTGCTTTCCTACTTACTATGACTTTGGTTTTAGCTAGGTTAACTCTAAGACCCTTCGATTCTATACCTTGCTTCCATACCTGGAACTTCTTCTCTAGTTCTGGTAGTGATTCAGCAGTAAGAGCAAGGTCATCAGCATAGAGGAGCTCTCAGGGGCAGTCCGTCTTAAATTCCTCTGTTATTGCCTGGAGGACTATGTTGAACAAGAGGGGGATGAGCACCAATCCTTGGTGAACCCCTAATTCTTCACCGTACTCATTGCCAACATTCACTTATTGGTAGCGTCCCTGTGCATGGTTTGTACAGCTCTTACCAACCACTTGTCTAACCCTAGTTTCTGCATTGACTACCAGATAAGGTATCAGGGGACCTTGTCAAAGGTCCCCTGATACCAAGTCTCCAAGTCAACAAAAGTCAAGAACAGAGGTTTATCTTTGGTTTTGTATTTCTCCTGCAGCTGCCTTACCAGAAATATAGTATCAGTGGTACTTCTACCTGGCATAAAACCAAACTGCATCTCATCTAGATTAACTCTTTCCCAAATTAGTTAAGCTATGACTCTCTACGTAACTTTCATCACCTGATCCAACAATTTGATACCTCTGTAATTATTTCTAAGGCATCATCTTTACCTTTGCAGCATTTCACTAAGGTGCTGCTACACCACTCATTGGGTATGACTTCTTCATGAACCACCTGATCTACAATATGGGTGACTAGACCATAACCCACGCCACCAGATATTTTAAGCATCTCAGCAGTGATTACTGATGGGTAGGGGAGGGAGGAGGGCTTTCCCTGTCTTCATATCCTTAATTGCTTTATCTACCAAGGAACTATCATTTCTGGTAGCTGATCCTTCAATTGGGTGAACACTTGGTAGACTCTCCTCCTCCTATTCATTCTCCATGTTCAGCAGCCTTTCATAATGGCATGTAATACACACACACACACACACACACACACACACACACACACACACACACACACACACACACACACACACACACACACACACACACACACACACACACGTATCACTTATAACAATAAACTCCTCATCACCTCGCACCCAAACTATCCTTAGGAACAAAATCATTTACACACCTTAAAGTCTAGTACTACAATAAGCTAATGAACAACACTAATACTCCTCCAAATCAATAGTTTTCTCTAGATAATTATTCCAATATCTGAAAAGTCACCAATTGTATCACATTTTGAAAAAGAAAAGGAAAATAAACATCATGTTGACATTGCGGTATGTTCCAGCAGTAAACCATACAATGCTAATGTAAGAGAATATATACATACATACATACATACATACATACACACACACAGGCACATATATAGTTATATTTATAATAATATATATATATACAATAAGTACAAATATTAGCATAGACTTATCTACACTATCACAATAAAAACCTGAGAGAGGGAGAAAGAGAGAGAGAACAAATAAAAACTAGCAATTATAGATCTTACCTTCAAGGAACATCACATTCCTTCAAAAATAAAAGGTATGCTCTTCCCCGCCTTTTACAGAGATATATAGAGATAAACAATCTTCTATATACGATCCCGGATACATGGGTGTTCGTTTTGGATATGTTGAATCTTTTGTTTACTTTTACATATTTTGACCATACTATACTGATGATCGAAAGTTACATATTGTTGTAATAATCGTGAAATTGTTCGATATATAGTTCAGTCTGTTTTTACGAGGCCAGTTTTTGAGAGTTGCATTTCCTCGCGTTCGGTAAAAAATGTGTTTATTATGGTAGTTTAGCGTGAGGCATTCTTCTATAGTAATGCCCTTATATAAATATAAATAAATATATTCTAGGGAATAAATGATGGATTTTTCCCTTATGAGTTCTTTCACGCTAGCTACTTGATAAAATTCTTGTAAAAGATTTTATCCTATTATTGAATTAATTTTTTTTATATATATATATATATATACAGACACACACACACACATGCATATACATGAGAAAAGAGGAGTTATGTAATCACCTTCATTAGATTATAGGTCTTTCTGTTTTAAGAGATATAACCCTAAAGCATAAGTATATTGAGTTCTAATAGCCAACCATTAGTATCGCTATACCTTTGCAAAATCATGGCCACTACATTCCTCCATGGAACAAATTTAATTTGTGTCCGTGGGAAGAGCCATTGTAACTCTTCGAAATGCCAGTGTTATAATGGTGGCAGCTGATGAAGGAAATGTTCTCTATGCGGCCTGAGTGTTTTCTGTACCTTGTTTATCAATTTGTCCATGTTTTTTTGCAACGTCATGTACCCAGATATGCATCTATATATACATGTAGATGAAGGTATGTGCATACATGTACATATATATGCATACACTCATATATTATTTGT
>NC_068982.1:33570341-33583954 GCF_001194135.2 Octopus bimaculoides
ATATATATAGTTCTGTAAATAAAACCTTGAGGAGTAGAAATAAATGTTGGGTTATGGTTTATTTTAAATGAAAGACTAGAAATATTATTAGCAGCAAAGAAAATTTCAGGAAGTTTCTCAATTAGTACAAGAATAATTGTATGGCATATCAAAGAAGTCCTGAAATTGAATTTTTAAGGTTCTGAATAGCAGTGTAGTCAAAGAAAGAAGAGGAACATAAAGTCTAGGAATAGAATAAGGATTGGAAGAAGTTTGGAAAGAAGTAGCTGTTAATTAAGTCTCTCTCTCTCTCTCTCTCTCTCATTGTATGATGGAATCCATAAGATTCGTGAATCCATGAGGATACTGTATTTTCCAGTATACAAATCAAATTTTTCAGGCCAAAATTTACTGCCAAAAAAGGTAAGTTGACTTTGGAAGACCATGAATTTTATGTGAAAAGCAGGAGGATTTGGAAAGATAGTGACACTGTCTGAATGTTTACATAACATGTTTATACTATAAAGTACACCAAATTGTATGCCAGAAAATACAGTATCCCACACTATACTCAAATATTTATTCTTTTCTTTTGCTTGGTGGGCCTTAGTTATTGTATCTGGAGGAAAGAGCAATACTCAAGCCCTTCACAGGTCAGCCTAGACTGGTGAGATTGATATAATTAATGATACTCTTGAACCTTTTAAAGTCAACATATGCAACAAAGGCATGAGAAGGGTGGGAAATCTGGTGGGCCAATGTACCGAAAAGGAAGGGTTAGGTGTAGAGATTAGCAAATGGTGGAGTGGGGGACACAACAAGGGTGACGAGAGGAGAAGGAATAAATGGGTAGGAGCAGAGGCCATTATATTGTATTTGATATCGGTGATTAAGAGTAAAATATATTTTCTCCATGAGCAAGTAAAATATCCTCAAAGCAAATTTCCTTATACCAAATACATAATTATATTCAGGCTTAAAAGCAAAACTACATATATATATATATATATATATATATATATATATATATATATGGATGGACGAATGGATGGATCAATTGATAGATTGATAGATAGACAGATATCTGCTTCCTCTGCTAGTATGGGTTGGACAGGTCATCACAAACCCAATTAGTTCTTCACATGACAGCAGACCACATCTAATACATGCTATTTTTGGTATATATATATTTTTTGTTAAGTTTTCTTTCTTTCATTTTTTTTGAATGCCCTCTCTGACACCAACTACTTTACAGAGTATACTGGGAGCATTTTATCATGGGACCATCTCTAGAGATCTAAAGAGACCTCTTAATTCTATGCTGTCTGCACTCATTTGCCAGCAATTTTAGAGAGTGCATCACAAGCATTTTACCAGGGCACCAGTACTAATGAGGTTGCCTTGAATCTTGCAAGACAAAAAACATTCTCACTACTCTTAAGTTATCTCCATTCATTCAAGGAAACGTAGCCAAAAGGGTGAATATAAGAGAGTGAAAGGTGCAAGAGTATGACAGGGGAACAAAGAGATTGGGGCAAGAGACTGGTAGCGGGAGGAGTAACAGAAGAGACAGTGTTTGAGGGAGTAAGAGATAAGAGGTAATATTGATAGGATGTGATGGAAGAGAGGATGTGATGATAGCTACATTTTTTTTGTTTTTGGTAAGAGCAAAGGAGACAGAGAGAAAAAGAGAGATAAAGAAAGAAAGAGAGAGAGAGAGATGAGTGTGGATAGTTGTATAGATGGATAATGGTAACAGAGTGCGATGACGGTCAGTAAAAAGTGATGTAGAGGAGGGGGAGTGAGAAAGTGTTGGTGGGAGTGTATTTAGATATGAACAGATCTGATGCAATACCATGTTACACAGGCATCATAGTAAAGGTGGTGGGTAGAATGAGTACAGACAGATTCATTGAAATCAGTTGTTAGGTAAGCAACAAAGTACAGTAAATAGGGAATGGAATAAGAGAGATAGGATCACGTGTGTGTGTGTATGTGTGTGTGTGTGTGTGTGTGTGTGAGTGTGCGTGTGCACTGACGTAATCTAATGTAAATTTATAGATACATACCCTCACACATTAAATTTGTGAAAATAGAAATTCATTCAGTTGCTTATTAAAACCTTTCATACATAAAAGTGAACCATGTTTGAGATTGTCTACATAGTATGTAATGCAGAGAAGTAAGAGAGAGCACCAAATTGCAATGAAATTCTCATTAGAGCCTATGTATGGAAAGTTAACAGTAACACAAAACATCAATTTTTAAAGTAAAGTCAGTTTAAAAACTTTTTCCCAGTCTACATATTTCCTATTGACATTCCCAAAAACTTGAAGCTGAGCACCAACTATATCAGACATGGATAATATTTATTAAAGAAGTAGGCTGCATGAGACATGGATTATGACCAAGCAGGCTGCACTGCTTAAAAAGATTCAAGATTTATTTTTCGTTCAGAAAGTCCTGCAGGCAACAGTTGTCCCCATGACTGAGCTATAGCAACCTCAAATTGGAATCATCATAGTTGGAAATCTACTGAATTGGAGATGACTTGCAGCTAAACAACAACAATCGTCGTCATCGTCGCCATCATCATCATCATCATCGTCATCATCATCACCACCATCACCATCACCAACACTACTACTACCATCATCAGTATCATAGCCATGCTACCATTGCTTTGCTTTTTTAATGCTGGCATGGGTTAGATGAGATATTTTTGTAGTAGTATTCTACAGCAGGTAGCCCTTCCTGGTTCCAACATTTACTTGTTTTGAAATAGATAAGCCACTATATTTCATTGAACCACCTAATTCAGGACACAAACAAATGTCAGTGCAGCACAAGAAGTGCAAATATGAATACATGTGGAGACAACACACAGTCAAGACAGGCTTCCATTTAGTTTCCATCTCCCAATTTCAATTCACAATACATTGGTTGACCCAAAGCTATAGTTGAAGATACTTGCAAAGTGCCATGCAATGTGATCAAACTTAAAAATATATGGTTGTGAAGCAAACTTGTTAACAACAGAATCATGCTAGCACCTAAAAGCCATACTGGCTGTGTGGTTATGAAACTCACTTTGCAACCATATGGTTTCAGGTTCAGTCCCACTGTGTGGCACCTTGGGCAAATGTTTTGTACTCTAACCTCCAAGCCACTGAATGCTTTGTGATTGAATTGAGCAGGCGGGAATTGTGTGTGTATTTGTCCCTCTCACCACCACTTGACAACCAGTGTTGGTTTGTTTATATCCCCATAACTTAGCAGTTTGGCAAAACAGACTGATATAAGGGGGGAAAAATTTTGTACTGGGGTTAATTTGTTTACCTAAAGCTCTTCAAGATATTGCCCCAGCATGGCCACAGTCCAATGACCGAAACAAGTAAAAGATAAAAGAGGTAAGAATGCTTAGAACCAAACTCATGGTTATTAGAAGCAACACTGATTCAAGGAAGCCCTTCATTACATTCATTCTTCTTTTTATCTCATTTTGAATTTTGTTGCCATTTTTATAGTTGTTGGCAATGGTGGTGGTGATGGTAGTGGTGGTGTTGGCAGTGGCAGTGAGTGGCACTAGCAGTGGTGGTGGTGGTGATTGCGGTAGAAGCAGTAGTGGCAGCAGTGAATGGCTGCGGTGGTGGTGGTGGTATCTACAGTGATGACGGGGAATGATGAAAAAGATAATACTGACAGTAATAATAATGAGGATGATTTTGAGAACTGTAACAATTTATAACAGCACCAATGGCATCAATGACAAAAGATG
The DNA here is from genome assembly GCF_001194135.2 of Octopus bimaculoides. Taxonomy (NCBI): domain Eukaryota; kingdom Metazoa; phylum Mollusca; class Cephalopoda; order Octopoda; family Octopodidae; genus Octopus; species Octopus bimaculoides. The sequence goes on from NC_068982.1 coordinate 33,574,099, forward strand.
ACAGTGGTAATGACAATGATAAGGCCAAGAACAATGAAGAAAATGTAACAAGATGTTAAAGAAAATGAGGAAGATAATGATAGTAATGGTAGTAATAGTAGTAGTGGTAGTGATTGTTATATAGCGGAGATGATGATGGTGATGATAGTTGTGATAATGGTGGTGGTGGTGGTGGTGGTAATGATAAAGACAATGGGGATGGTGCTGGTGGTGTCAATAAGGATGATCAATATTATGGTGTTGCAGCTGCTACTATTACCAACAATGGTGATGATGATGATGATGATGATGATCTTTTGGTCAGCACTAAATATCATGAATTGAGAACAAGGTTTGTTTATAAACACTTCTCATCTTGTTTTCACAATTCTTTTATTTTTTTTTTATACAGAATACTTAAAAGTAAAAGCAAAACACTAATAATAATAATAATAATAATAATAATAATAATAATAATAATAATAATAATAAAATGAACTGAAATATTTCTAGCATACAATAATACCAAAGATAATTATATTGTTAGAAATTATTAGAGTGCTCATCTTGAGATTCATCAATTACAAATGTTGAATGCCTACAGGTAGAAAACATATGAAAGCAAACTGAAAATTAAGCCCAGCTTCTTTCGTGTGTGGCTTCACTTCCACATATCTTTGATAAAATTATCATTAGAAAAATTAGAAAACCAAACTGATAAGAATTTCCTGAGACAATTTTATTAAAGAATATAAAATATAGTGTGTCTTTTTTTTCTGTTGATTTTTGTTTGTTTATTTATAATTAATCACTGAGATTTCTCTAGAATGTGGTGCTGAAAGTTACAAAGATCACGAAAGAGAACAGATTTGAAGATTTGATTTTAATAAGGTTGGTTGTAGAAGAAGGTTTGTGGAGTTAATAGTGGGGGATGATGCATGTAATATTATATACTAACCAAATACTGGTACTGTTTTGTTTGAGCAGGAAGCTGTTTAAAGTAAAAATAATTTATCAAATTTATTTATATGATACTATGAGGTGTACATATGCACAGAGAAATATTATAAGTTTATAATAATTAAGTAAATAATTAAATTCTTGAGTGGTTTAGTTACACAATTTATGAATGAAGGTGTGAATAAAACATCTAAGGATTTTTGTCTTTTGACAATTCTGGAGCATTCTGTGAGAAAATGTAAAATATTTATTCATGTGAAGTCCTGGGAATGGTTTTTAGGAGATGGCGGGGGGTGCATTTCTTTCTCTTTAGAATGAATTAATATACTACCCTGTACAAGTAAAGAATATATGAGTGCAGTCCAATGACTGAAGCAAGTAGAAGATAAAAAAAATAAAGATGCTTGCAATCAGCATTTTCTTTATTAGAAACTGGTTCAATAAATTCTGAAGCTGAGATACACTTCTGACATAAAATATGAGATTACTAATGTCTGCACTATCAAAAGACCCCCATGCTTACATCAAAGGAATTGACCAAGTCTGATGTCTTGACTCTGGCTGAGTCCTTATCAAGTAGGTGAGTCTTCATAGCATGCACATTAACTTTTGTGTCAATATTAATGTATTGTGATACTGAGCAGGGCAACAAAAGCTGAGTTGCAGACATATTATAGCTTTATTTCTTTATTCATTTATTGTTTCTTTTTCTTTAAACCTTTTTTTTATTTATAGCTTCTTCTTCAGTTCTCAAATTTTTACCTTGATTTAAAACTATATTATCAAACTCTAACAATTTGTTATACTCTATATCAGAAGTGTGTCTCAGTTTCAACATTTATCTATATTATCTGTTTTAGAAATACATTTAAGTGCACCATATGAGTGGAATGAACTCCTTTTAATCTTTACACGTTATTCTCTTAATATTATGATAAGATTATATACACACATTTTGGAGTTGTACTTGTCTAGCTAGTGGCCTGATCTGAGACCATGTATCGAAACACAAGCAAGCAACTGCATCATGGAAAAGCCATTCTGACCATCTAAATTCATTACAGAGTTGCTAAATTCACTTTAATCCTTTAACACTTAAACTAGCTGTAGCCAGCTAAAATATTCTACCTGTTTTCCGTTCAAACCAGCTGAATCCAACTTTTCACACCTACCCAACAATGTCATTCTAAAACTAAACAATCTGATCTTTGAAATCTTGAAGCTATGAGACAATTCATGATTAATTCAAAGCAATGCGAATAAATGTAATCTAAATGCTAAGGGTTTAAATATATTTCATGAGACATTGAAATTTTTCATAACACACAGCAATCTGGTCATTGTACAATTGCCACTTAGTAACTGACACCACATAAAATTTTGAGACATCAAGGACTAAAATTTAAAGTGAATTTTAAAACTTTGTGTCCTATCAAATGGCTAGAATGATTCTGTGATGTATTCTTATTTTACAAATACGTTTTTCCAGAATGCACATAAGCATAATGAAAGATGGTACTACTACCTTCCTACAATAGGAAGTGGTTCCTATCAGGTTCCAAAAGGTCACAAGTGGAGTGATCTAAATGTACTATAGGGTGCTGAAAAATTCCTAGCTTTAAGAGTATTGTAAAAGGCTTGGTTGGAGGTCCAATCTTCCAAGTTCTTTTACAGGGCTTAGAAAAACTGAAGGGCCACTGTAATAAGTATGTGAATCTGCTGAGAGGGGAATATACTGAATACATTGATAATTAACTGATCCTCCTGTAATTTTTTTACCCAAAACCAGGAAATTTTCAGCACCCCCTCGTATAAGACAGCCAAGTCAGATGAAAATGACCAAAACTAATTTGGATAGCAATGAGATTTCTTTGAAACTGCCTACTGCTCTAAGAATAATACCATTAATATCTCAAATGTATGAGGTCAAAATATATATAAATTAACTTTATATCCTTTCAACTGTATAATCATCTATTTTAAAAGCTAATCCATCTGTTGAGCCTATATGGAACAGTCTCCATCTCTCTCTCTCTCTCTCTCTCTCTCTCATACATTGTTCTAATTCAGCAACCTCTCTTAAAGTCACATTTCTATGCCTCTTTGTTTCTCACATTAGAGAAAGTGAATGTGCTATTATCAGTCTCTACAAGCTTATATCCACACTACCATCTTGATTCACACTGCAATCCAAAATTCCTTATGCCTTTGGTGCTCTCATGACAAAAGATTGGCAAACCTCTTACTTACAACTTTTCTCCTTGGTGACTATACTCAATATCCAGTTTTGCTTTTAGCTACCCATTATTGCAACCACCTTCCTCTATTTCTTCCATTCTTTCCAGGCCTGTCTCTTAGCTTTTATAATTCTATCTAATATAACATTATTCACTGGCCAATTGCTTTACATTTAGATTGAAAACTATAAAAGCAAAGTATAATTATTTTTAATAGACGAAATAAAGTTAAGCATATATTTTCAAATGAATAAATATAATCCATCATAATAAAAATTCCAAGAAACTGCCTACTGCTCTAAGAATAATACCATTAATATCTCAAATGTATGAGGTCAAAATGATATAAAATATATGCACACACAAACACACCCAAGCACATGTATGAATTCACAGATAGCAATACACACACACACACACACACACACACACACACACATGTATGTATATGTGTGTGACAGAGAGAGAGTATATGCATATACATATGTACGTCTACATAGATATATAGATATACACACATACACACAGATGTATGAGTGTGCATGCATGTACATGATCAAGCCTGATACACAAATAAGATATATACATGCATTAATATATTATTTACTCTCATTGGTAGCAAGAATCTAGTATTCCTCTTGCACAATTCACAAAACAAGTCTGGCAGGTGCTAATTTACAAGTGTTAGCTACAAAATGGCTTCCTTGGTGTGAACAGCTCAGTTATTTAATGTACAACAATGATTTTTAAGACAAATGCACATTCTCAGCTAAGAAGACATACATATAATGAAGAATACATCTATTTTGTATAAAGATATGATATTATTTATAATCAAATTTATTTATTTGTCTTTGTTTCAGTTAACATCAACATCTTACAACTATATTCAATTACTACAAAAGTCTTGAAAATAAGACAAAAAAAAGGGGAAGAAAGAAAAAAGCTATTTCATTCTAGGTTTGAATATTTGTTTAGGTATCATCTTTGATTACCTATCCACACATAAGGATGTGATATTCATAGTTTTCAAAGGGCTTCTTTAGTGATACTAACAATACAAAATAGCTACAACTTGGAATCAAAAACTAAGGATGTGGACTTGGTTCATGAAAAAAATCACCCCTAAACCTAAAATCACTTACCTCCATTATTAATTATAATAAATATTTCATTTTTAACTGTAGCATTTGAAGGAAATGAATAGTATGTAAATATTGGGTTAAAACCCCTTTCCATTTTTATTTTTTACTCGTTTTAGTCACTAGACTACAGCCATGTTGGGGGCACTGCTTTGACAAAATTTTTAGTTGAACAAATTGACCCCAGTACTCATTTTTAAACCTGGTACTTATTCTATCAGTCTCTTCTGCTAAATCGCTAGGTTACTGGGGACATAAACAAACCATCACTGGTTGTCAGGTGGTGGTGGACAAACACACACACACACACACACACACACACACACACACACACACACACACACACACACACACACACACACACACACATGATGGGCTTCCTTCAGTTTCTGTCTACCAAATCCCCTCATGAGACTTTGGTTGGACTAAACCTGGAACTATGTGGTTGGGAAGCAAACTTCTCACCACACAGCCACCTAGATATAAAAAGTCAATGGCTGCCAGTATACTTGCTGTTATTAACAATTTTATCTGTTTCAAGTTCTACACTTAAAAACAAATTGCTTCACACTTTCTCCTAGTTTCTAAATTCTAATGACAAACCATATTAAATATTACTCTGAAGTACTAAATATAATTGAAAACACATCAATATTATTGTTGTTATTATTATTATTATTATTATTATCATCATTAATAACTAAAATATAAGTACAGATTGAAATATTCAAATTTTCTCTGAAGAAAACAACATTGAAAAGATTAACAACCAAAATTCAATAAGGTTCACAGTGTGCTCATTCATGAAGTGTTTATTAAGGAAGCACTTTCTTTTCCCTATCATAAAAAAACAAATCTCATACGGAATAATTAATTAACAGATTTGCAAGATCATTCAAAGCAGTCAGAAAATTAACAAACCAAAAAAAAAAAAAAAGCTTGCTTTTAAAAACATGATGCAAAATCATACAAGAGTGAATGTAGTACCATATTGAGAATAGTTGAATGCATTTAGCTGCCATGAAAGAAGCATTTTGTTTCTTTGCTCATGTCAGTTATACAAATAAATGCTTTTCTATTCTTTATTTTTAATGATTTTCTTTTTTTATTCTAAAAGTGCTTTCTGTTGCTTTAGATATAAAAAATGCATTGCTCATTTTTTTCCATATACATAATATAATACACACACACACATAGACAATCTATGAATCCATATATATATATATATATATATATATATATATATACACACGTGTGTGTGTGTGTGTGTGTGTGTATGTCATGATATACAAAAATTCCCCCCAAACACACACACATATGTGCATCATATATGCATGGATGTGCACATATACATATAGATTGCATGCCTAAAAATAAAGGCTAAACAAACAGCTGCTTAAATCAATATGCACACCTACAATACATTACATTCGGTTCAACAACATATAAACAGATTTCCTATGTACTGATAAACAAATATGTATACATGTAACATCTATAAAAAATATATTTCTCAAAATAAATCTAAAATCATACATACATATGTATAGAAGTATATAACTACTTATGAAGTATTATTATGCATGACAGAACAAAAGAGATAAAAAGGTAACTCATGCTACTGTAGAAAATGGATATGAAATAATGATCGTGATAATATACATACTATACACTCACATATACACAAATAATACAAACACACACAGACATGCACACACACACACATAGTGTACTGTTCTGTTATTGATGGGAATCAACAAAAAGGTTATCAATCCAGCAAGAGATGAATATCATTTAACATACACAGGATTTAAATTTGAACTGCTATAAGTTTCATGCCCTAATAGTACAATAGTTGTATATGTCTATCAATAAATGTGTGTGGAGGGTGTGGGTATGACACAGTGAAAATAAATATATACATGTCACACACGTGTGTATGTATATATACACACACACACAAAGCAAATAAACAGATCCTTTGTTGATTTCAATAGTAAATATTTCAGTTGCTCAATCCCCTAAATCACCTAGACATTGTATTAACATGTGTAGTTCAATATTCCACTGACACATGTATCCTTAATGTAATCACCATGTAGAACCAGTGTGACAGAAAGGGGTCTTTAAATTACAGGCACAGAATCAACAAGACAAAAATGTTTCTTTGAATTGCATATGCAGTGAAGCATATTCGACTCAATTCTTTGCAGCCCTTACATATCATCTGCCTTTAATGCTCATCTCTCACTACCATACAGCATTGCAATATCCTCACATGCATCATACAATCTGCCTTTCATTAAAAGAGAGAATTCTTTGTAGCCACCAAGCACCAGAGGTAAACAGCTTCCATTACCTCCTAACACACATACATACACCCCACTAGCTCTGATTACTATTATTTCAGAATATTCACTTCCACTGCTAATTAGGCCACCGAAAAAATAAGAGCTATCAACTACTTCTAGGGACCCTCCTATGCATCTGAAAGAATTTGTTTCATGGGTACTTTTACTGCTAAGTATTGTTCACTTGCTACATATGAATAATTAGTTGTATGTCAACCTGCCTATATAACCCACTACACCTGTGAACCCACAGTTTTTATTGGGTGCATTGTATAGAAATCCTTATCTACTTCTTTTCTGCATATGGAGCACAGTCACTCCCCAGATAACTGAAAAATCCTATCTTCTTTCCTCCTAACTAAAACGTTTATCTTGGCTAGATTTACTTTGAGGCCTCTCAATTCTGTTTTGCTTATGGATTTTATTCACAAAATTTTCAACAGATTCAGTTCCAAGAACTAGGTCATAGGTAAACAGATGTTCCTACAAACAGCTTGTCTTAAACTGTATTGTTATTGCTAAGAGAAAAGACGTAGATGAACAAGTTAAAATCCTTGCTGAACTCACTGCAAACTCTCACCTTACTGACAGCATTCTTGTAAATGGCTTGCATGGCTCTCAAAAGCCATTCATCTACACCTAGTAATTTTTAGAGCTCACAAGACCACAGTATGTGATACCCTGTCAAAAGCATTCTCTACAGCAACAAACACCACAGTGGCTTGCAAAGAACGTCTATAATCATTCCACTAAGAAGAGGGGAAAGATCGGTACAAATCCAAATTGCATTTCATTTGAGCAAATTCTTTTCCTAATCAGTTCTGCTAGAACTCTTTCTGTAAAGAAGAGACACATGTGAGATGGAAGTACCTGAGAGGCAACAGTATGAGATCATCCAACACTAAACACAATGAGAAGTGGCAGCATGTCTATGAGCCAGAGATCAATTTATGTTAATAAATAACTTCATACCAATCAACCAAGTGACCTATTTTTTTTTCTGGATGTGGTCTAGGTTGTTGTCTAACCTGATCCATCAGTTAGATCCCTCTATAGCTGCTTCTTTCTAGTACATCTCCTTTACTTTTATTGCAGATGGTGATGAAATTATTATGTCAGTCGTTGAGTATAACACCCTCCACTAACATCTGGTTAACTATACAAGTAACTAATGCATGTCCTACATTACTGGATAATCCCAGTGTCTCAGTAGGCATCAGTGATTATCTGGCTTCATGTCTACATCCTTAATGTCTATATCAACCATATAACAGTCAATTTGAATGATTGGGCCTTTGTTGGATTTGTTTGGAAGGTAGACACACACACACTCTCATTCTCTCTCTCTCTCCTGATTCAGCAACCTCATGTAATAGCATTTGTTATCAGCATCAATAAGGGGCATATATTCCACTATCATTACATACACACTTCCCACCAACAACGTTCCCCATTCTTACTGACACAGTTTTGTAACAGTACACCTAATGTTTCTGATTCTCTCACAAAATACCATTAATGAACCCCTTACTTTCTGCTTTACTTGCTGAGTATACTTGACACTTAACATCACTTCCAGGTACGTAATATTGTTCCTTGCCACCTTTTTTTCTTTCATCCTTTCCAGGTTTAACTTTCAGCTTGCATAACTCAACCTGCCAGCCAATCTCATTACCTTATCACAAGTAGTGACAAAGAAGTTACTGCTATCTATAATTGAAGTAAATTGTAAGAGGGCCTCATAGAAACTGTTCATGCCATGGTTGTAGCACCAATGTAGAGATCACAGTTGCTGTCATATTGCCTATGTATAGTCTAAGCTTCATTATTATCACATACTCTGACTACCTCAGTTACTTCTTTATCTAGCTGTTTCTCAATTAACAATATCTCTAATCCACCTAACCCAGCACTGTTACTCAACTTGGACATATGTTCCACCCTAGCAAGGAGTATATCAGAGACTACACACCTTTTTTTACCCTTTGTACACACACACACGCACACACACACATACACACATGCAGCACACAACTACTAACTACCATCTAGTATCTCTACATTCACTCTGTTTCTCTCATACACAAACAGCATGGTGCCGCTGCTACTGCTAGGCACAAAGAAAACCTAGACCACATCTAAAGAAAGGTCACTTAATTGATTGGCACAAAGTCAATTATTCACACACCCTAACCTCTGACCCACAGACATGCTGTACATTTTTCTCTATCCTTTTTCTACAGATATTCAGTGTTGGAGGGTTCATAACACATTTTCTTGGGTGCTCCCATTTCACACATGTCCCCTCCTCTTCTTCACATCACCCCACCAGACCACACCTGAACCACTAGCACCAGCCCTCAACAATTCTAACCCTATCGATATTTTCCTTAAATATCATTGATTTGCAAGTGCTCAAGAGGAACGTAAGCCTTGTCAATTTTACAAGCCTTTCAGTTAGAAAGGGCTTGTGAAGGCCAAGGTCAAAGTCAGTTTCTAGACGAAATCAATAAAAAAAAAATCATCTATAAATACACACACACAAATACATATACACACATATGTACACATTCACTCAAAAATACATATATACACATATACATACATGCACATATATACATATATTTATATACATGCAAATACACACACACACACACTTGCATACACACAAATATACGCATACAAGCAGCTACATATTTATCCATGCATGAGTGTGTATAAATATTTATATTTATGGACTAGTCCATGTACTCGTGCTAGTCCACAATTATGGATTAAATACCTTTACATAATACATAATCTTTATCTTCTCCTCCTCCCCCACTGTCTCTTTCTTTCTCTCTCACTATGTATATATATATATATATATATATACATACATATGCATGCACAAAATAAACACACACATACGCATAAAGCAAGTGATACAAAATTATGGTATAAAGTAAAAACCAGGAAATTTATAGCAATGCTGCAGCTTGGTCAAAACTGCAATGACTTTGAATTAAGCAAGGAATATATACAAATGTAATGCATGCATACATACAATGGAGTCCATTCACAGAAACAAAGAGAGACAAACACAGACACACACACACACACACACACACACACACACACAAGCATTCACTTTTCAAAATTTCAAAAGCTGTACCAAATATACCGTTCCAACCATGTACCACAATAT
>NC_068982.1:33584032-33604781 GCF_001194135.2 Octopus bimaculoides
TATATATATATATATATATATATATATATATATATGTGTGTATATATATATATACACACACACACATACATACATGCACACATGCCTATACATATATATATATACACATACACACACGTGTGTGTGTGTGTGTGTGTGTGTATAGATATAGATGTTTGTGTGTGCATACGTGTGTATAGATAGATAGATAGATAGATAGATAGATAGATGTGTGTGTGTGTACATATATTTATATATATAGGGAGAATTCACAAAAAAAAACAAAAGACGAAGACAGGTGGTGTAGATAAGTATATAGACAGATAGATAAATAGATAGACAGATAAATATGAAGATACAAATATATTATGCACTCATATTGATCAAACAACACACACACACTTACAATGTTGATTTTTGAAATTGATGGGAATGAATAATTGAAAGTAATACTCACTTAAAACCATTGGAGATTTTTCCACTGGCTCCTCACTAGTTTCTCGCTCTTCGAGTAATGTGTCCAAAACCCCAAGAGAACCAAGATCACAGTTGTTATTGAGAAGAGACGAGATAGTGTGGCCATTACTCAGGGGTTCGCCTTTCAATATCCTATGAGTACCGTACTCCTGGAAAGGTGAATCTGAACTGACAGCTTCTTGTTGTGCTTTCGAAAATGTATTGTTAGTAGAACCACAGTCACCAAGCACAGCTTCCGGAGGCGGAGCTGACACGGGAGGTGTAGGAGGAGTAAGAGCAGCTGAAGCTGTAGAAGGAACAGGAGGAGGTGAAGGTGAAGAAAGAGGTGGGGATGGAGTTGTTTGGCTCTTAAATAGTGGTGACAGTGGCTGAGAACTGATAGCTGCTTCTGAATTTTCTCTGGAGCTTTCCACAGAAGTCAGCGCTGCATTCGATTCAGACTCTAATATTGATTCCGTGTTAGGTGCAGCATGCTTCTCTGGAACTGTCGATTCAGTTGGTGTTTGATGAGACACCTGAAGAATATCTGGGTGTTCACATTCACAGTTAGCAGACAGACAGACTGAGCAAGTAGACTCAGTAATGACTAAGCTAGGCTCTGTGTTTGCTGTATCTGTAGTTGTAGAATCTGCTGGTGAATATATTTCCGAGATTGGAGGAGTTGAAATAGAAACAGATGACAACCCTTCTGAGAAAGTATCAATGTTTTCAGGGGTTGTAATGGAAGGTTGAGGATTTGTGTCAGGAATTTGAGATGTAGAAACAGTGGAGGCTTCAGAAGAATCAATGGACATATGAGGCACTGTAGTGGCAACATCAGATGCAGAAGTGGTATTGAACTGTTTGGCAGCTGTATCAGAAATTGTAACTGGAGGGTTTGATACATCATCAGTCTCAGACACAGATTCTGGCGACACAATGGTCTCAGCTTCAACAGATGGGATTTGTGAGACTGGGATGGAAGTTACTGACTCAATTGCAGCAGAGTCAGACGCTGGAGATGTCAATGATTCAGTAGTAACAGAATCAGGCATCGTGCTTGAAGTTACAGACTCACTAGTAGAAGATTCAGGCATTGTAGTAGAAGTGACATCCTCACTAACAGAAGAGTCAGGGTTTGTTGTAGAGGTCACAGGCCCACTAGTAGACGAATCAGGCACCGTGGTGGAAGTAACAGACTCACTAGTAGATGATTCAGGCATTGTGTTGGAGGTCACCAACTCGTTATCAGGAGAGTCACATACGATCTCATTGCTCTCAGATTCAAGAGCAGGAGATTCAGAAATCACAGTTGAACTTTCAATCTCATTAGTAGAGAAATTGGGCATTACAGTGGATGACTCAGCTCCAGTCACAGAGGAGCTTAGCATTTGAGTAGGCTCAGTTGGATCAGTGGGGGAAGAGCAAGTTTTTGAGGTGGAGACATCTGTTAATGCAGGAGTATTCAATTCCAGGCCATCCACTGCATCTGCTGATTCTGAAATTGCAGATGTCTCATGCACAAGAGAAGGCTCATTAGATGTTGAAATGGTTAATTCTGTATCATTTACAACAGAAGTTGTACATTCAGAACTAACATCACCAGTGTCAAAGATTTTAGAATCAGCTGTGCTTTTTGTTGGAGATATACTGCCATCACTGTTATTACAAGCTGTAGTTTCGGCAGATATAGCAGTTGCATCTGTGGTACTGGTTGTAGTCACATCAGCTAGTGGAGTTTCCTGAGTTGAGAAATCAATAATTTCATCAGAAGCCTCACTACTTAAGTCTTCCTCAAGAAAATGATCAACAGCACCTGCTTGGTTAGCTGCAACAGCTGACAACTCTGTATTTTCATTCTCTGTATCAGCACAATTAATACTTTCAGAATGGCTATTCGATGAAGACATCTCATCACAGGTTTTTATTTTGTCTGTTGTTGTAACAACTGATGTGCTTGCTTCAGTAGCACTACCAAGTTGTTTCGTAAGAGCATCTTGATCTTCTTCTTCTATATGCAGTGTTGATTCTTTCTCAGCAACTTCATTTCCTGCAGCAGCTGTACTATCTGTATTTACATCCAAAGCTGAGACACTCTTCGTGGCTTCTGTGTTAATGGAATGGTCATTGATATTCACATCAATAGCTGCATCATCTTCAGTTGATAATATATTAGCACTAATTTTCTCCTCCTCAGGTGTACTTTTCAGACTGTCTGCTTTTTCCTTCTCTTCTTCATTTTCATCTAGACTGGGAGTATTTTTAAAGGAATCACCATACTTTTTATCAACACTTGTTTGTATATCTTCACCTTCATTGTCTCTCTTACCTAAAAAAAAAAATTAAATATCTAAATATATATATATATATAAGTATTCACATGTGTGTGTGTGTGTGTGTGCACGTAATATGTAATATATGCGTGTGTGTGTGTGTGTGTGTGTGCACATAATATGTAATATCTGTAATATATTCGTGTGTGTGTGTGTGTGTGTGTGTATGTGTATACATTTAAATATATATGCATTCCAAAGTGTGTGTGTAATTAAATTTATTAAATTATTTAAACAATGACATATAAAGATAATTTTATTAAAAGAAGCAAAATAAAAACATTTAAGTAAAACTGATCATTAAAAAGGAAAATGATTAAGGAAAGATTTTTTTTTTTTCTGTTCATGAAATTTTTTTATCAGAGTACTGATAAAAGCAAATCACATTTCTCTTACTTTGAAGTATCTATAACAACACTGTACTCCACTGAGTACAACAGACAGTAATACATAGGGTACAATATAGAATAATGTAACCAAAACCTCTGTGAGCAGAGGACCCATGAAGAAGGAAAATAAGACAATTCAATATTAAATTGCCACTTATTTTTAAACAATAGTAATTCTTTTTTTGGCACATGGATAACTATTTATAGGTGAGTAAACATATCGATTACATCAATCCCCCAGTACATGACTGGTACTTTATTTAATCAACCCTGAAAGAATGAAAGACACAGTTGACCCCAGGGGAATTTCAACTCAGAACATAAGCTGGAAGAAATGCTAATAAGCATTTTGTCTGATGAAATAAAGATTCTGCCAGTCTGCTACCTTTTTTAATAATGATAATGATGATGATCCTTTCTCTTACAGGCACAAGGCCTGAAATCTTGGTGGAAGGGAGCATGAGGTAACAATTTCTGTGTAGTTAGTTAAGCATCTAGTTCAGGATTTCAGAAACTGAATAAAACCCATTTTTCAAACATATGTGACAGTAATAACAAGTTCCACTGACTCTCTCCATGGTTATGTTGTTCATCAACCAACCTCAGTAGTTGATGAAGAAGCATAAAAAGCAATGACTTCAAAGTGATTTGAATTTCTTCTGTGTGATGTATGTTAGCTAATCAATTAACTTGATTGCTAAATGAGGATGCAGGTATGGTTGAGTGGTTCGAAAGTTCACTTTGCAACCATGAATTCTTGAGTTCAATCTCACTACATGGCATTTTGGAAATGTGCATGGGTAATAGTCATAATGTCAGGTCAACACTGGTCTTGAAAGTGAACTTAGATAAACAAAAACTGTATAGATGCTCACTGAATGAACTGCACCAAAGATCAAGCTCTGCTCCACTTGTGACACACTAATTCTGCTTATGAATTGTTAAGGTGTAGACATAGATGCATGGTTAAGAACTTACTACACCTTGGGCAAGTGTCTTCTACTATCTATAACCCCAGACTGACCAATGCTTTGTGAGTGAATCTGATAGATGGAAACTGTGTGGAAGCCCGTCACATGTGAATGTGTGTGTGTGCGTGTGCGCGCGCATGCATGCGTGCATGAGTTTCTTTCTTTGTTCTGTGTTCATCATCCTCATCTTTTGGCAAATGGTTGGTTTGATTATATCTCTGTAACTTACCAGTTCAGCAAAAGAGACAAATAGAATGAGTGCCAGACTTAAAAATAAGTACTAGGGTTGATCTGTCTCACAAAAACCCTTCAAAGCAGTGTCCCAGCATGGCCACAGTCCAGTAGTCAAAACAAGTAAAAGAAAAAAGACAACTGCAAAATGCCCAACCATTTCTCACACTAATCCAATGAGCAGACCATCCAGGTGATTGAACACTTATACACTCTCATGTCAAAATCAACATGTGATCCTTTCACTGCTGGGTATGGGAGATGTCAGAAGAAGTTCTGAACAACCTGTACATATGTTTTCAAGAAACAATAACTGGCACTCCGTCAGTTACAATGTTTAATGTCCAATGTCTAAGTGGCTGAGCATTCCACAGACATGCGCATGCTTAATATAGTTCTCAAGGAGATTCAGCATGACACAGAATGTGACATGGTTGACTCTTTGAATTACAGGTACCACTCATTTTTACCAACTGAGTGGACTGGAGCACCATAAAATAAAGTGTCTTGCTCAAGGACACAACACACCACTGGCTATCAAACTCATGATCTTACAATTGTGAACCACATACCCTAAACATGAACCCATGCACCTTCATTAGAGATACAATAACTAATATTATATATATATATAAACCATACAATCCCTCGAATGCATACACATCTCAAAGACAAGAGATCCATAAGAGTCAACAAACTTTATCACTAATTCAGGTATGGTAGAAGTTATGAGAAGCTAAGAGACTCCCATTGAATCAGTACTGTGAAAATAAACAGTGGTTATAACAATGCACTAAGTATTTTACTGGTTTCAACCAGCTACAACCAAGCTGGAGTACCACCATGGCATATCTTTTCCATAATTCCTCTTGTTTATAACTAGTAAAATCTATCCCATGTCTTTTACAGTTATTTATCATTTCAAATTTTCAGATAAACGAGGAAGAAAACGTTTAAGGAAAATCTAGGAATATAAGGTATCACCACTAAAGTAAATTGCACAAAGATTACTTTTTCAATCTGCAATCAATATATACATTAACTTCTGAAAAGCCACTCCTCACCTCTCTTTCTATCTACCTATCTATCTATCTATCTCTACTCTATCTATCTATCTATCTATCTATCTATCTCTATCTATCTATCTATCTATCTATCTATCTTTCTGTATCTCGTTCACTCTTTCTGCCTCATGCATACACACACACCTGTACACACACATACACACAAACATGCTTAAATAGACAATTAAAAATCCCCAGATATACTAAATAAAGGTAGTAAGATAATTAAACATCATCACCACTGCCATTTCTATGCAATTAATATTGAAACCTTTGAAACTTTATAATACTCTTGTATCTATTATAAACTATTTACTCTGAAGATTGAATTCTGTTTATAAAGATTTTGGGCGATATATCAAATAATAGCTTGCTCTTAATTTATATAAAACAAAATCAGTGATTTAGGAGCTTTGATTGGCTAGTTTTGTTCTACACAAAACAAACAGCAGGATACTGAACTTACTCTTCCATTCCTAGTTCGCAAAAAGGAACAATAACAAGATAAATAATCAGCAAGTTGGTAGGTAGTCAGAAAAGAAGACTGCACAATAATTAACTTTCTTAAGGAAAACTGATATTTAATGGCAGATGACGGGAGGGTGGCAGTGAGAGTATAGGCAAAAACAATAAAGCAAAATATTTTCTGAAGAAAAAGACAAACAAGAAATGCAATGTAATAATAGCTCCAAAGCTAACCTGAAAGATTTGAAGAGAAGAAAATCATTGTTTCTTGAAAAGCTTTAAGGATTTCTAATAGAGAAAATCTAAATAGATTTGCCAACAGTGAATGTTCATTTTTTTTTATAAGATAGACATACATAATTAATGTATAATTTATGTTATAATTAATAAAGCTATTGAATATATTGCAATGAACCATATTGATATTCTTACCAAGATGTATGACATCTTCCTGATCACATTCAATATCCAGTTGTTCTTCTTTTGCTATATCAATTTCAATTGATTTTAGAAGTTCCATATCGCCACCTAGAAATTAAACAGAAATAAAAGAAGTTGACACTATACTGTAAAAGAGTGATTTGAAAACTTGAAACCTTAATAATTTAGCAGAATCAATAAAATTATATTACAATATATAATAAGATCCAATGTACACAAGGATTTATCTCAGCTTGCTAATCACCTTGGAGTAGCCATGGTAGTCAGAAAATTATTGTAAAATATGAAGTGATAGGTTAAGCTATCCAAGTAACAGGTGAACAGTTAAAATGTAAATAGACTTTTTATTTTGTATGATGCAGGCATGGCTGTGTAGTTAGAAGTTTGCTTCCCAACCAAATGGTTTCAGGTTTAGGCCCACTGCAGGGTACCTTGTGCAAGTATCTTCTACTATAGCACCAAGCTAACCAAAGCTTGGCACTTAGGTTAGAAGATCATTGACAGCAGAAATGCCCACACTACTGCCAGAAAGATGGCCTTTGTTAAGGAGATAAAGTGGCTGAAGAAAAGACCCAAGAATAGCATTGGAATTATTTTCCACAGTTCATGACTGGGGAATGGAAGCTGATCTGGAGAAGGAGCTAAAATTTCCATTACAGACCTTATTGAAACCAGATGGGATTTTAGTTTCTAAGACAACAGGACAACTAATTTTATTGGAGTCAACTGAACCCTGAGAGTAGAGGATGGAAGGGTACAAAAGAGGAAGAGAGCTAAGTATTAGGTGTTGATGAAGAGAACTGTTACAAAAGTGGGTGGGAGACCAGGTACTTGTCAGTGGATGTGAGCAGTTGAGGGTTTGCAGGTTGTTCTCTGAATAAAGTCTATAGAACCTGGGCATTACAAGAACAATCAGAAGAAGAGTTCCCAGGCTTCTGAGAAACCAGCTTGATGGGTCTGTTTGAGAAGAGGTCATCTGTAGTAGATCAGTAGAATGCTACTTGGATACAAGCCTAAGTTTGAACAATATAGGTTAGGTCACCCAGATATGTTGTAAGACCTGAAACACTTAGTGACTCCAGGATACAAAACTGAAAATGTATCCAACTATTGCACCTGAAGATGTATGAATAACAATGGAATAGGTAGGCTGAATCGGCTGTATACTCAAATATATACCAAAGCATTTTAGAATGGCAAGACCTCAGATACAAAATTTTATGTAACCTTTTCAATGTCACACTTTCAAATAAAATAGTAATTACTCTAATTTTATATATATAAGTTAGTAAGCAAGCAAGAAGGATCTTACATTAATGATTTCTCAAACTCATTAAATGTGACAGAAATTTATATAGGAATTTATATAAGAAAATTCAATAGAGCTGTACTTGGTTTATTTTTCTTATTTCCAACTAAAAAAAAACAATTCCCCATTCATGACTATGTAGGCTCTTTCCTTTCAGAACATATGGAAATTCAATATTTCCTTGTATTACTTTAATAAAAACAATACATTCAAATGTGAATAACCCTTTATAACATGCTACTGTAATTGAACAGTGCTTTATTGACTGATCATAACACATGTAACATGAGCTATATGTGTTTTCTCTTATTGTATAGTCAACAACAATGGTTTGATAGTTCAAACAATGTATAATCTATTGCATGACCCTTATAACAACAAAATGAAGCTTTGTACATTGAACCTAGTAGAATATTACCATGTAGACTATGTTTTAATCCCTGAAATCTCTTGTCAGAAATATAAGGCTTAAGCATGCAGTGTTTGTGATTGACCAAGCTCTTCATCATAGTTACTGTTGTCATCGTCATCATTTAATGTCCATTTTTCAACACTTGCATGGATTAGACAGAATTTGTTGAGGTAGATTTGCTACAGCCAGATGCTCTTCCTGTCACGAACACTCACCTGTTTCCAAGTAAGGTATTATTTTCCCATAGTTACACATGTTTTTATGAAAGACTGGAAATAAACAACCTTACTTGCATCATGATGATGATGCTCACAACCATCATCTAATGTCTAGACAAGGGCATGCACAAACAGTGACACAAATACACACACACACGCACACATATATACAATGGGTTTCTTTCATTTTCCATCTACCTAATCCACCCACAAAGTTTTGGTCAGCCCAGGGCTATAATAGAAGACACTTGCCCAAGGTACCACCCAGTGGGACTAAACCCAAGACCACATGATTGGGAAGCAAGCTTCTTAACCACACAACCATGCCTGCAGCTATACAGATATTCATATAAAACAGTGGTTCTTAACTTGAGTGGCAGCACCACATTGGGTGGGGTGGGCATTGTGAGCTCACAAAGGGGTAGCAAATGTGAAGAGGGCACTTGGAGACACCACTATGAAAGGTTGCTAAATAAAGAGAATGGGAGAAAGAGAGTCTGCCTCTTGTCGACCCACCAGAGGGACCAACTATCCGAATTGACAGTACCTTGGTACATAAAGCAATTGAGGATACGAAGACAGGGAAAGCCCTCGCCCATCAGGAATAACCGCTGAGATGCTTAAAATATCTGGCGGTGTAGGCTAAAGTCTAGTCCCCCGTATAGTTAACCAGGTGATACACAAAGGAGTCATACCCAATGATTGGTATAGCAGCACCATAGTCAAATGCTACAGAGGTAAAGGTGACACCTTAGATAGAAATAATTACAGAGGTATCAAATTGTTGGATCAGGTGATGAAAGTCACAAAGAGGGTCATAAACCAAGTAATTAAGGAGAGCGTTAGTGTAGATGAGATGCAGTTCAGGTTTGTGCCAGGAAGAAGCACCACTGATGTTATATTTCTGGTAAGACAGCTGCAGGAGAAATTCCTAGCCAAGGCAATGACAAACAACCAAGACACCTTAGGAGATATGCCATGCTTGAGAAGACCTGGCAAGCCAAGTGAGATCGCAGTCGTGGGCAATGCTAGTTTTACATAACTGGCCTGTTTAAAAGCACCCTTCAATCACTGGCATATGCCGTGCTTGAAGACCTTTTGAACCAGGTGAAATCGTAGTTGTGGCCAATGCCTGTGCCACCTGACTGGCATCTGTGCCAGTGGCACATAAAAGGTACCATTTGAGCATGGCCAATGCCAGTGCCGCCCAACTGGCTCCTGTGCCAGTGGTATGTAAAATGCACCCACTGCCCTCTTGGAGTAGTTGGCATTAGGAAGGGCATCCAGCTGTAGAAATTTTGCCAAATCAGATTGGAGCCTGGTGCAGCCTGGTGCAGCCTGGTGCAGCCTGGTGCAGCCTGGTGCAGCCTGGTGCAGCCTGGTGTAGCCTCCTGGCCTACCAATTCTCAGTCAAACTATCCATCCCATGCCAGCATAGAAAGCAGACGTTAAACAATGATGATGATGATGATGTCTTCTTTAGTAATGTCCATAAAGGTATAACACGGGGGTTAGTAGTTCATACAAACATCTAAAATGAAGCAAATATTGTTTGGGATAGATTGAAAAAATGTAGATAATAAACCGCTCCACAAAATCAGCTTCTGTTTCATTAACCCTTTTGATACCACTCTGGCCATGACCACGCCTGGTTCTTTGATAGAATTCTCCCATTTTAAAGTGATCTAAATTAAAATCTTCCATTAAAATTTCATATCAATTTATTCCAAACACTAGCTGAATAATAGCAAAGGTATTATAAACTAAATACCGACCCTTTCTAATGAATTACAGGCATTCATTTTGTTGAACCCAGAAGAAATACAGACACAGCTTGACTGAATGGGTAAGAAGTTCACTTTATAATTAACAGATCTGTGGTTCAATCCCACTGCCTGGCATCCAGGACAAGAAGCATTTATCAAAACCTCACAAATTAAAATGAGTAAACAGAAACTATGCAGAAGCCTGTCAAATGGATTGTACCTGTAATTTAACCATTTTCATAACAACCTGTCTGAAACCATTCTAGGTGGTGCCCTAGCATGGCCACAGTCCAAAGACTGAAACAAGTAAAAGATAAATGATGAAAGATCTCATTAGAATTCCAAGTATCTTAGAGAGAAATGCATGCAATAATGGTTATGTTTTAGATACTGCATGAACAACTGCCGAAACTAATGTCAATGTGACCACAGTAAGAATATGAATAGCAGAAGTGATTTCAGAGGAAAATTAACTGAAGAATCATTATCAAGGACAGAGTTAGTTGGGAAAGACAGAAACTGTTGTAATATACATGTAAGTTTTATAATGATGGTGAGGATGATGGGTAACAATCACTACTGTCATGGTAACAATGGAAATGAAGAGAAGAGGAGGAGAAAGAAAGAAAGAAAGAAAGAAAGAAAGAGAAAAAGAAAAACTAGTTAAAGCATGTAAAACTAAAAGTATATTAGAAATAATAAAAGAAAAATAAGACAAGAACGAAAGAAAGAACAAAAGAAAAACAAAGAAAGGAAGAAAGATAGAAAGAATAAAATAAAATAAAGAATGAAAAGAAAGAAAAGGAAAGAAAGAAAAGGAAAGAAAGAAAGAAAGAAAACAAGGTTATAAAATCCAATGCTAACAAGAAGAAGAAAAAAATTACATGAAATATTTTGGAAGCATTTATAGAAAGTGAAATATATCTTAATATTTCTTTGCTGTCTAGATCTTGTGTGGCATTAACTTAATTTTAAGTAAGAATATATTTATATGCTTAACCTTTGTCTAAAATATAATTTGTGAGATAACCCACCTGCCCCACCACTACTCCCAAAGAAACATACAAGTCTGACAATTGAAATGCCAGGATATTAACTTTGTTGGGTTGCATCAAGATCTGGTGCCATCAGAAACACTCAATGATTAGCTAATGTATCACTTACCCAAACAGTTTATATATCAGCTGATATCTGGATATATTCATAAATCCATTTGATTGTGTACCTCAGCTGCTAAGGACAAGGAAGCCATTTTTGATTGGTGACAACATCATTTTCTTCATGATGGCATCAAGGTAAAGATATTTTCATCAAAATAGATCTGAACTTAGAGTTCAGAAATGTTTCAGCTATCTTTAGATTTGTTTACATTAAAGTACATGTGTGTGTATTTACACATACAGGTGAGTACATAAGTGCAAAACAAGGTGGTAAAAATAGTACTCGAATACCAAAGGCAGAGCAATTTGCTTTTATTAAAGCTGCAAAGCAAAATCATCACAAAACTCAGAGTTTCATGTTCCAGTTCATTAGACAGTTGTGATGAAAATGGCTGCCATGTAAACAATGTCATTTTTCTCATGCGATATAGTGGTGTGGCAAAATTTGACTTGTGCATATTAATTTCCATTATGTTCTTAATATTGTATCAAAATTGCATGCATTTATTTGTAAAGTTAAGGAAATTATTAAAAATTGAAACCCATCAGTGACTTTTGGGACACTCTGTATATAAACAGACAGACAGACAGACAGACAGACAAATCCCAGCTGCATGGCTTTGGGTTCAGATTGTAATCTTCCCTGAAAACATGTCCAGCCATGAAGAAAAATTACCTCACTTGGAAACAAGTGAGGTTTGACAACAGGAAGAGCATCCAGCCTGAAAAGATGTGCCTCAATGGATTCCATGCAACCCATGTAAGTATGGAAAAGTAGGCATTGAAATGATGAATGATGATGATGAATCGACTGAAATACATGCCACAAACTAAAAATTATACACCATAACTAAAATGTGTATAAAACTGGTGTTAATTATAAAGTGTGTTGATGAGTATGGAAATAAACAATATGTAAAGTTGTCAACTTACGGACAGTGTCTTCATGTACATTAGTAGTTGCTATGGAAATTGCTCCATTTCTGTTTCTATGAACAACAACACCATCGCGCTCAAATTTCATACTCTCAGACTTCATCAAAGTTCTGGTATTTCTAAATAAAAATAAATAAATAGACAACAACAATAATAATAATAATAATAATAATAATAATAATAATAATAATAATAATAATAATAATAATAATAATAAAGAGAAAGAAGAAAAAACTGAACAACTACAATGATTTGAAGGTTGTGGTCAATGAGAAGAGTATACCAACAGTAATCGGCACACTTGGAAGTATCAGCACTCAACTACCAACATGACTCAAAAAGACTGGTACAAATATAAAGGTAGAACACCTATGGAAATCAGCATTGCTTGGAACTGCAAGAATTTTTCATGGGGTTCTCAAAACAAGTGCACTTTAGACTGCCTGCTATGGACAGCTGACACTTTCTGTCACACCCAGCAAAATAAGCTGAGAGTTTCCATCAAATAATAATAATGGCTTCAAATTTTGGCCAGAATTTCAGAGAAGGGGTAAGTCGATTACATCAACTTCAGTGTTCAACTGTAACTTATTTTATTGATCTTGAAAAGATGAAAGACAAAATCGACCTCAACAGAATTTGAATTCAAGACATAAAGACAGATGAGATGCTGCTAAGAATTATGCCTGGTATGCTAACAACTCTGCCAGCTTACTGACTTAATAATAAGGTAAAAATATCACTATCCTCTGGGATTTTCCAGTCAACACTGACAGAACAATCCAGGCTAATCGACCAAACATAATTATTAAAGACAGGGAAGAAAATACTTATAGACTACTAGATGTTAAGTGTTCCCACTGATAAAAATACATCTGTAAAGGAATTTGACAAAGATAACATCCCAGGAGAACCATGTCTCAGAGAAATCCAAAAGATTGTGCTGACAAGTACTGTCCACATCCTTAGAAAAACCCTATCAATTTAAATGTCTGGGTTGTATCACATAGAGATATTTCACTACTGCCCTTGTCACTTACCCTCCCCAAGCTTTTAGTTATACTGTAACATCTATTATCCTTCATTTGCCCTGGGGTGCTGAGTGTTTCAGCAAGTGATTGCGACAAACATGTAGATTAAAAGTAAATAACAACAATAATCATTCTCATAGATACTGCCCACATCCTAAGAAAACACTGTCAACCCAAAAATATCTGAATTTTTTTTAATTCTTTCAAAATCACAAATATTCCAACGAATTTTTAACAAAACCTTAATTTTTTCAGTATTCGGTCTCCTTTATCGGAAATATATCATTGATATTCATAGATAACCTCCAAAGTTAAACATCCACCTTGCTGTTACTTGAGGTCTATGGGTGAGACTTTGAACTGCTTGTATAAAACAAAGCAACAACAACAACAACAGATGATGATGAAGACACACACACACACACACACAGCAACAGCACTCTTAAGTAAATATTTTCAGGAAACAAGATAGTATCAGAAAGTTCTGGGACCAGGTTTAAAAGGAAAATACACCATTCCTTCATATATTATTTACATTTGGGCATGTTACTCCTGATCAAGTAGGCCTACAATCAAAATATTCTCCAACAATACATCTTGCTTTTGTAAGGCATGATATATCTAGGGTTACATTAGTTAATGTGTCCATTCTTTCTTTGAGATGAAGAAAATATGATCTAAGTGAGAAATTTAGCTACTATTTTTAACAGGTTACCTGATCTCATAGAAACTGCATATTTTTTTTTGTTAAGGAAGATTTACAAGAAAATGTATAGTGTAGTATTTTACAAGACATTTTACTCTGAATTGATTAAAAAACAAGCTAATATGAAAACAAGCCAGCAACTGCTAAAACTATAATCTACATAACTTTTATTTATATATTACTTGGATGGTACATATCCATATATTAAATTCCTAACTAGATCTACTGTTACATACTGTAGCCTAAGGTGTTGTATGATAGCAAAAAAAACATACTCATAAAAATTTAGTGCAATTTTGCATCATGTAACATTGAGCAGGCCAATAGAGATAGACCAAAATGTAATAAAACCAGACAAATTTATTTTTAATTTTCATATCATATATATGTTGCCTCTAAGGAAGTTATGTAATGAAAAATCCCAATGGTTTTTGTTTTCTCATTGGTTTCAGTCATTGGACATTGGCCAATGCTGTGGTACCAACTTCAAGGGTTCTTAGTTGATCATACTGAAGCTGTATTTTTTTTTTTTTTTTTTTTTTTTTTTTTTTTTTGTCTGATATTCTTATCAATTTCATTTAGCTGAATGATTGAGTTATGCTCTGACCATAAAGGGATGCATAACATGGACACAAATGCAAGCAAACAGGTCTATATATGTGATTAAGAAGTTTCTTTCTCAAACATGTAGTTAAAGGTTCAATCCTACTGTGCTGCAGCCTGGGCACATCATCTCTTACTTGAGCTGCAAGCTGGCAAATCTTTTGTCTGAGAATTTTGGAGGCAAAAACAGTATGAAGACTGTTGAACGTGTGTGTGTGTGTGTGTGTCTGTCTGTCTGTGTGTGTGTGCACATGCAAGCACGCACACATGTGCACACACGCATGTATGTGTGCATGAGTGTGTGTTTATCTATGTAAATGTTTACAATCTACCCTGAGCTACAATCACAAAAAACATCAATTTCCCCACCCAAATTTGCACCAGAAAACTGAAGCAATACAATATTTGAAAAGAGATGAAAAATCAAAACACTATAATTAGAATAAAATTTAATCAATAATTAATCATCATATGCAGAGTGAACAGCAAGAATGAAAGCAATAATTTGCATATTTATTCTTCATATGTTCTAGCAGATTTGAACTTGAGTATGCTAATCACTGCTGTTTCATCACAGGAGAACAACTTCTTTATGATGAATGTGTTCATAACACTGTGACTCCCAGTGTTTCAACATAATTGTGTCTTATCAGGACTACTGAATCTAAGTGGAGTTCATGGCTTTTGTTTATAACACCAGCAAACTAATTAAGGTATTAATTCAAACTTCATTTAGTTTCAGTGTGATCAAAATTAATATTTCTTTTGTATTACATATAAGCTCCTTTTTCTAAATTTATAAATTTCATAAATATTTAATGTGGAGTAGCACTGAATCTCCTCTTACTCTCCTCCCTATTACTGACTTTCTCTCACTAATCCCTAATGCTACTCTTTCCCTCTCCCTTCTATTTCTCCTTCTCTCACAATGCCTCTCAGTCTCTCTACTAACAGCTTCTCAGCAAACTAAACCTGTTCTTCCCATCATATGTTAACTTTTCAATATCTCACAGATGAACCCAATACACTGTAACGTGGTTGGTAAAACATGCAGAGATAATACTGGACTGAGAAGAGAACCTTTATAGTGCAGGTACAGTACAAAAACAGAAATGTACCCAGTACAACCTGTTAAATGATTTCTACTATGAAGGACATTCATGCCAAAACTGAGACATTGGAGCAACACATGGTTCACCCAACTTATTGGATACTGTCAAATCAACCAATACATGTCAACAAGGAAAGTAAAGATAAAATGATGATGATAATGATGATGATTACACCTTTAGCATTTAAACTAGCCATATCCAACCCAAAATATTTTGCCTGTTATGTTCAAAGTGGCCAGATCTGACCGCTTACACCTATCCTACAATGTCATTATAAAAATAAACAGTCAATCATCAAAATTTCAGAGCTATATGATAATGCAGGATTAATTCGAAACAATATGAATGAATAAATAAGCATTACATTTGACAAAATAATCTGAATATTAAAGGGTCAAGTTAGGTTTCATAAATGGATCAAATTAAACATGTATTATTTTATTCATTTGAACAAACAATATTAATGCAAATGCATCTGTCCGCCATAGCATCAGTACAGATACAGCCTTTTACATTCTGAGTTCAAATCCCACCAAGAGCATCTTTGACTGGTGCTTAGTTTGTTGCACCTCTGATTCCCAGAAGAATGAAAGGCAAATACTGAGATCAATATACTCCACTAGCCCCTCTTTCCAAATTTCTGGCCCTGGGCCTCTGTAAGAAAATGAAGGAAGTTGGATCGGCAGAACTGTTAAAGAATCAGTCGAAATGCTTTGTATTAAGTTATGGCCCCTTATTTTCTAAGTTCAAATACCACGAAAGTCAATTTTCCTTTCATGCTTTGTAGGTCAATAGTATGAAATACTAGTCAAGTACTGGGACTGGTACAATCAACTGGTACAATCAACTGCTACACTCCTTACAAATATATGGTCCTGTAGCTTATGCTAGTAATTATTGTTGTTGTTACGTCCAACCCATGCTAGCATGGAAAGCGGACGTTAAACGACGATGATGATGATGATGATGATGTTATTGATAATGAACAAGCAGCTGCAGCAAGGATCCAGAGAAGAATTTGATTCTGAGGCCACATGATAAGATTGTTTCTTTTTTCTGTTTGTTTTCTTTTCATCAACAAAGGGATTTAAGATATTTAAATATGCACTCCATTCCTCTGGAGAGGGGAAAATAAGGTTTGTTTTTGAGACATATTTTTATATTTTTGCCAGACATTGTTTTGTAGTAATTCAATACAGTTTCTCCTTGGAAAGTGGGATGAGAATGCCAGCCACAAATGTAATAGCAACAGAAATGTACCCAAAGAAAATTTTAGAAACAGACAATTTTTTTTTTTTAAACCAGCAGACAGAAAGGAAAATGATGACAACTGAACAAGCAGACACAAGTAAGAATACAGACATTTTCATTTCGATAAATACAAATAGAAGGAAAAAAAAATGCTGACAGCTAAAACTATAACAAAACTAACAACAGTTTTGCTGGTGTTGTGAGCTAGAAAAAGAAAATGGACATGGGTCAACTGCAGCAAAAGAAAAATGTAGGAGAAGTATGTCACAAAAACAGTGCTTCTTTGACAGGACAATTTAAGAAGCAAGGACAAAAGGAAAAGTGATGTATCTTTTGTTTTTTCTAAAAACATAGTGAGTTTACCCTCAAAGTTGTTGGAAGAAACCCTGACCGATGTATGGCACAATGTATACTCCATCAAGTGAGGTTGAGTGTATTTGTATATATAGTATATATATATATATTGTTGTTATTAGTTAATGTTTTGAGAAGAAAAGTGTATGGCTAGTGCTGTAGTATATGAGGGGAGGAAACTCACAGACCACAACCAGAGATATTGGTATGCATTTGCAGTATATATATAGTATGGCAAGGTAGTGAGCATGGAAGTAACAACACACATGCTGTAGGGTAAGGTTTACATGGATATTCAGCATATGGTGGGCCTCAAATATCACAAGGTTACCTAAGAGTTATACTACACAGCAGGAGCAATGAGAAAGGCAATCAGATAAATGGGATAAAGCAGAAAGCCTAGCTACTACACATGTAGGAGCAAGAACCACTTGAAAGCTGTCTGTTGGAGGAGGATGAAAAAGGATGGAAGGCAACAACAACTGTAAATTCCAGAAGCTGCTATTCCTAGAGCAATAATATGGCCTTTGTGGCAAATAAGCAAGACAATCATTGTTATTAATAACAGCAGGGTTTGAACTTTTTGTGTTGAGTTCAAATCCTGCCTTTTATCCTTCAGGAGTAGATAAAATAAATTACCAGTCAAGTATGGGGTTGACAAATGCCAACTCCTCAAAACCACTGGCCTTGTGCCTAAATTAGAAATCATTATAATAATTTACAATAATTGTTAGAGCTTTGGACAAAATGCCTGACAGTTTTTCTTCTGACTCATTATAGTCTAAGTTTAAATTCCTCCAGGGTCAACTTCGCTTTTCATCTCTCCAAAATTGATACAATAAATTTCCAATCAAATAAAATACCAATCAAATATTGGGGGTTGATGTAATAGACTTACCCACTTCCCTCAAAATTGTCGGTCTTCTTGCCAAAATTAGATATTATTAGTGTTACTATTATTAAAGGCAGCAAGCTAGTAGACTTGTTAGCATGCTGGGCAAAATGCCTAGTGGTTTTCTGTCCATCACTATGCTCTGAGTTCAAATTCTGCCAAGGTCAACTTTGTCTTTCATCCTTTCAAGGTCAATAAATTAAGCACCAGTGAAACAGTGGGGTCAACGTAATCAATTAGACCCTTCCCCATAAAATTTGAGGTCTTCTGCCTCCAGTACAACGGATTATTATTATTATTATTATTATTATTTGTGCCAGATTTTGAAATCATTATTATTGTTATTTTTATTATCTACCCAACTCCCCTGAAATTGCTGGCCTTGTGCCAGATTTTGAAATCATTATTATCATTATTATTATTATTCAGGCAGTGGGTTGACAGAATTGTTAGCACGGCAAGCAAAATACTTAATGATATTTTGTCCGTCTTTACATTGTGAGTTCAAATTTTGCCAAGGTCAATTTTGCCAAGGTCAATTTTGCCTTTCATCCTTTTGGGGGTAGATAAAACAAGTACCAGTTGAATACTGAGGTCAAAGTAATTAACTTACCCCCTCCCTCAAACTTGCTGACTTTGTGCCAACACTTGAAATCATCATCATTATTGTTATTACTAGCTGTCCCCCCCCCCCGTACAATCAAGAACGACAGCTAATTGTAGTGTTTTATAAATAAATATGGATGGTAAATCAAATTAATAGACTTGTCAATGTTATCTAGAGGTTATCTTTACACACACACATACACACACACACACACAAGCATTCACATTTCCCTTTCACATACACACACATATACTCACACAGAGTTGAAACGCTCTCACTACCAGTTTGCCATCACCCTTTCGTTTCTTATTCATATGTTGCGCGAGTATTGTTATAGTAGATTATTATTATTATTATTATTATTATTATTATTATTATTATTATTATTATTGCTACATTCTAAGTTCAAATTCTGCCATGGTTGACTTTGCCTTTCATTCTTTCAAGGTCAATAAATTAAGTACCAGTGAAACACTGGAGTCAATGTAATTAACTAGTCCCCTCCCTGCAAATTTCAGGCCTTGTGCCTTTAGCAGAAAGAATGATTATTATTATTATTATTATTATTATCATTATCATCATCATTAAGGTAACAAACTGGCAGAATCATTAACATGTTGGAGAAAATGTAGATCAGCATTTCTTTAGATTCTGAGTTCAAATCCTGCCGAGATCAACTTTGCCTATCATCCTTTCAGCCTCGATAAAATGAGTACCAACTGAGCAGGGGGAGGGGGGCAACTTACCCCCTCTCCTAAATGTGCTGGCCTTATATCAACATAAGAACTACTACTACTACTACTATTTATATCTCTATATATCACTCACTCTCTCTTTCTCTCTCTCTCTCTCTCTCTCTCTCTCTCTCTCTCTCTCTCTCTCTCTCTCTCTCTCTCTCTCTCTCTCTCTCTCTCTCGCTTTGTTTACTTGGCGATATATGTATCTTTCAGGGTAAGAATTTTGCTGCTTTTTGAGAGTTGGCAAATTTGATGATCCAACAAAACACAGGCCGGTCCTGCAAGTCCCAAGGGTTCTGGATTAGCAGAACAATGCTGTAATTTGAACAGGTTATGTTTGAGATGAGGGGGAATATCAACTGGGAGTGTAGGAACAGAGAAGTGTGAAATCACAAACATACAACCATACACACAAATAAAAACTCAGAGAGAGACAGACAGACAAACAAACAGACAGTCAGCTAGGGACAGACAGACACATAAACAGAGAGTGAAGGAGTGAGAGAGGGTGAGAAAGAGATTCTAGAACCTTCAGTAATGTTACATGATGCAAAAATATGCTTCATTTTACAAGAGGGTTATACAATCTCTCAAATAGGCTCTCAAGGAATCATTTCTCAAAAGAAAGACTAATAAGTCAGCTATTTTTGCAAGCTGGCCATTGATGAGACACCCTAGCAAATGAATCAAGCAAGTTGAACAAGCTGGTTTCCCATGCCACTTAACAGAATGAAAGATTTCTAAAGAGTCTGTCCTAAATACTGTGCTTATGTTATTAGTTTATTACATTCATGCCCAGTTTTAATTCCTATTTAGATAGGTCCACTTTACTTCAATCACAAATGCTACTAGGAAATCCATCAATGCCACAACTTACTATTTTCTTTCTTAAATAAAGAAAAAAAAAAGAGTGGCTTATATATAGGTGCAAGTGTGGTTGTGTGGTAAGAAGCTTGCTTCCCAACCACATGATTCTGGGTTCAGTCCTACAGCGTGGCACCTTGGGCAAGTGTCTTCTACTATAGCCTCAAGTCAACCAAGGTCTTGTGAGTGGATTTGGTAGACGGAAACTGAAAGAAGCTTATCATATGTATGTATGTTTGTGTGCCTGTGTTTATGCCCCCCAACCCCACCCATCGCTTGACAACTGATGTTGGTGTGTTTATGTCCACATAACTCAGCAATTCAGCAAAACAGACCAATAGAATAAGTACTAGGCTTATAAACAAATAAAGAATAAGTCCTGGGTTTGGTTTGTTCAACTAAAGGCTGTGCTCCAGCATGGCCACAGTCAAATGACTGAAACAAGTAAAAGAATATATATAT
>NC_068982.1:33604791-33606255 GCF_001194135.2 Octopus bimaculoides
GGGGGGGGGGAGGGGGTTATGCTCTAGTCACCTGTATTGTAAATCAGGTGGTTCATGAAGGAGTCACATCCAATGATTGGTGTAGCAGCACCATAGTCAAATGCTACAAAGGTAAAGGTGATACCTTAGAAATAATTACAGAGGTATCAAATTGTTGGATCAGGTGATGAAAGTTACGGAGAGAGTCATAGCTTAACTAATTTGGGAAAGAGTTAATCTAGATGAGATGCAGTTTGATTTTATGCCAGGTAGAAGCACCACTGATGCTATATTTCTGGTAAGGCAACTTCAGGAGAAATACCTAGCCAAAGATAAACTTCTGTGCTTGGCTTTTGATGACTTGGAGAAAGCCTTTGACAGAGTCCCCTGATCCCTTATCTGGTAGTCAATGCGGAAACTAAGGTACAGGGATGCTACCAACAAGGTGAGGCTGGGTAACAAGTACAGCGAAGAATTCAGGGAGCAAGTAGAGATTCACCAAGGATCAGTGCACAACCCCCACTTGTTCATCATAGTCCTCCAAGCAATAACAGAGGAATTCAAGACAAGCTGCGCTTGGGAGCTCCGCTAAGCCGATGACCTTGCTCTTATAGCTGAATCACTACCTGAATTAGAGAAGAAGTTCCAGGTATGGAAGGTCTAGAATCAAAGGGCCTTAGAGTTAACCTAGCAAAAACTAAAGTCATAGTAAGCAGGAAAGTAGACAAATCACAAATCCCTTCAGTAGATGGCCCTGCTCAATCTGTAGAAAAGGTGTAGGTAGAAACTTCATAATATGCACCCAGTGTAAGCTTTGGACACATAAAAGGTAAAGCAACATCAGAGGAAGGTTAACAGGGAAAATAAATTTTGTATGTGGAAGGTGCACAGGTACAATAAACAGTGAAATGTACAGAAAACGGACTCCCTCAACTTGGCAGCCAGAGGAGCAAGCTAGACACAGTAGATACCTTCTGTTATCTAGGTGACCAAGTTAGAACTGGAGGTGGATGCTCAAAGTGTGTCGCTGTGAGAATAAGATTAGGCTGAGCGAAGTTCAGTCCTACCCCTGCTGGTAACAAAAGGCCCCTCTTTCAGAAAGAAAGGCAGATTGTTTGATGCCTATGTGCAAACAGCCATGCTACACAGCAGTGAAACATGAACTACTAGCAGAGGAACCCGGTGTTGCCCGGGAATGAAATTGTTGCTTATATACTGGAAGGAAAAAAGCAAAATATGCTGTATAGAAATCTGAGAACATTCTGTAGATGGACTCTCAGATGAATGATGATTGGGCACATCTCATGAATTGGAAAATTGAAGATGCGCCAAAAAGCCTCATTGGTACTTGGAAACTTTTACGAAAATTAAAATGGGAATTAAATGAAAAAAATGATTTACGTGAATATCCTCACAAGAGTAATTGAAATAAATGGCGATTGTGGAACCCTTCACGCACGCACGCACGCACACACACACAGAGTA
>NC_068982.1:33606433-33609882 GCF_001194135.2 Octopus bimaculoides
CACACGCACACATACATCCAAAAATGAGGGATGCATATGACAACACACCCCTTGACTCACTCACACTCTGTCTCTTACAAACACACATACATAAATGTATACAAACATATTTACAAAGACACACGTGTGTATGCGCGCGTGCACGTGTGTGCGTGAGAAAGAGAGACAGACAGACAGACAGACAGAGACAGAGAGAGACAGAGACAGAGACAGAGAGAGACAGAGCCAGTGAAGGGGTGTGTCAACAATTATACGTACATACATAAATAGTCATACATTTCTTGTACGTATGTGTGAGTGTGTGTGTGTGAGAGAGAGAGAGAGAGAGAGTCACTGAAACATCTCTGTCTGTCTATCTGTCTGTCTCTCTCTCACACACACACGTGCAGATATACACACAGAAAAGATGTATGCATATGTATTTATGTATGTACGTAGACATCACAACACACCCCTTCACTCACACACATACAGAAACACACATGTGCGTGTGTGAATCACTACGAATACATAGAGCTGAACACGGTGTGCCAAAATAAGAAAAATAAGAAAAAATTTATTTACGGAAATTAACAAAGTGTGCGAGTTTGGAACGAAATCAAACCTGGAGTGTGTGAATGAATGAGAGAGAGAGAGAGAGAGAGAGAGAGAGAGAGAACATTGCAAAGAATGAATGAGATGAACATGGAACGCCCAAAAATCGTATAAATAAAAGCACGTTAAAAACTATCTTGTACGGAATATTTAAATTTATGAACTTCGTAAATATGTGTTTCAGTAATTGATCATAGTTGTTTACAGAAAGCGAACATTAAAAGTAGAGAGTGAGACACATCGCCATTTTTGTCATGACCGTACCGGAAGTTGACATTGAGAAACCTTTTTAAAGAAGTGAATCTTAAATATAAAGCAATATTATTTATTTTTAATTTAAAAAATCAAATGAGGAGCCTAACATTTATCCGAGGTCAAATTATTCATGCATCACAAGTATGGAAGTAAATGGTGAAGCTGTTTTCACGTGATAAGCGATTACACACACATCTCTGTTTTATATATAGTATAGATGACAGCCAAGAACATGTGTAGGCTTAAGAGAAATGAAACCAGTATGCTTCGCTGGATGTGCAATGTCAGTGTGCATGTTCGACAGAGTGTAAGCATCTTGAGAGAAAAGTTAGGCATCAGAGGAATTAGATGTGGTGTGCAAGAGAGACAACTGTGCTGGTATGGTCATGTGATGTGTATGGATGAGGATAGCTGTGTAAAGAAATGCCGATCTCTACCTTTGGTAGAGGTAAACCCAGGAAGACATGGGACAAGATGGTGAAGTACGATCTTCGAACTTTGGGCCTCACAGATGCAATGACTGGTGACTGAGACCTTTGGCAATGTACTGTACTTTAGAGGACCCATCATGGCAAGTGCACCCATGCTGGTGGAACGTAAAGAACATCTTTTGAACATTGGGCCTCAGGGAGGCAAAGACCAAGACCATTGGCATTATGTCATGCTTGGGAGGAGGACCCATCTAGCCAAGCAGAATCGCAGCCATGGTGGATACCAGTGTCATGCAAATTGGCACGCAAGCCAGTGGCACATAAACACACCCCAGTGTCATGCAAATTACACCCATGTCGGTGACATGTAAAAGCACCCACTACACTCTCAGAGTGGTTGGCATTAGGAAGGGCATCCAGTCGTAGAAAACCATGCTAAGTCAGACTGGAGTCTGGTGCAGCCTTCCAGCACGTCAGCTGAGTCAAACCATCCAACCCATGCCAGCATGGTCAATGGACATTAAATGATGATGATGATGATGATATAT
This sequence comes from Octopus bimaculoides, assembly GCF_001194135.2. Taxonomy (NCBI): domain Eukaryota; kingdom Metazoa; phylum Mollusca; class Cephalopoda; order Octopoda; family Octopodidae; genus Octopus; species Octopus bimaculoides. Next base: position 33,608,262 of record NC_068982.1, read on the forward strand.
TAATGTTTGTTTTTATGTTTTTATAATAAACACCTTAATTATATGTATTATAATACTTATAATCTGATTAGTTACTCTATACTTTTGTGGAGCACAAATCTATTATTCTTACACAAGAATGTTGTTGTCAGTGACTTCGAAGTTTCAGCCAGCTAACCCATCATTGGACTGTGATGATTTAGACTTAGTCTTGCTTTTATTTAGTATATATATATATATACATACATGCACATATATACTTATATATGTATGCATGTATGTATATATTTGTATATATAAGTATATGTATGGGTCTTTTTGTTTTGTTTTTATATTCAGGAAAGAAAATAGGAAGTGGTGGCCTTTATGGCATTCCCTTCATTAGTGTCCATGATCAGGTCTGATCTGATGTTAGGTAACAACAACAGCAACAACATCATACTGCTATCACTATTTCTCAGCCCCTTTTGGGAGGCCATGCAAGGTATACATATACTGCTTTGTCTAACAAGATTAATCATTGAAAAAAGAACAGAAAAAGATATTTCTTGACTCTAGGATCGTGATTTCCAGTAACAATTTTAACTGCCAAATACTGCGGAAGCATCAACCTTGAAACTTGTTCAAGATCAGATTTGATAGAATATAGGACAGATATTGTATATTGATTAAGAAGTTAATTTAGTTTGGGAATATTGATAAAAGAGATGAGGATGAGCATACTAACTCATAATACAACCGAACTACTACAGGGATATATTACAAAATAAAATCAAATGCTATCACTCCAAACACATACAGGAAGAATGCATGGGTCTAAATCTGCCATATCTTTTACCTTTACATTTTTCAGTTATTACACTGAGGCCATGCTGGGGCACCATCTTGGAGAATTTTTATGGGAATAAATCAACCGCAGTACTAATTAGATTTTTTAAGCCTGGTATTTATTCCAGCAGTTTAAACTGCTAAGTAATGGGGATGTAAACACACAAACACCACTTGTCAAGTGGTGATGGGGTACAAGCACAGTCACACACACACACACACATACGACAAGCTACTTTCAGTTTCTATCTCCCAAATTCACTCACAAGGTTTTGGTTGTCCTGAAGTTACAAAACTTGCCCAAGGTGCCACACAGTTGGACTAAACCCAAAACTATATGGCTGGGAAGCAACCTTCTTACTACACAGTCAAGCCTGTGCCATAAATGACAAGTTTCCATATGTATATGAATATATGTGTGCGTCTCTGTAAATGCCTGGACAAATGTAAACATGTAAGCATACATAGCTATGCAAGCTTACATATGCATACATCTATATGCAAAGATACATCAATGCTTACATGTATATGCATGCATAAACATGCAGTCCAGTTGAATTAGGCAAAACTTAAAAATGATAATTTCTGATAAATTTGATACTACTATCAGTATTCAACAGTAAATCTTTTATAATTCTGAAAATTGTTTTAAAATAATAAACTTAGATTAACAAGTTTTACCCATATCTCTATGCACAGACGAACACAAATCTATACACACAAACACACACGAACATATATACACTACACTAGCACATATATACATATGTATGTATATATACATATGTATGTATGTATGTATATATATATATAT
>NC_068982.1:33609892-33622031 GCF_001194135.2 Octopus bimaculoides
TATATATACACACACATACATACATACATACATACATACACACACACATACATACGACGTCTGATCAAAAAGTATTGGGACTGGCGCTATAAAAAGAAAACTGCAACACATGAGTTCAGTATTTAATCTCCTTCAAAGTAACCCCACTTCTGAAACCACACACTTTATCCATTCATTGATGAAAGAATTCTTGGAACTCCTTTTTTGGGAACGCAAGCAGCTGTCCTGTCTCATTCTCTTGGCTCTCCTCAACATCTCAAAATCTCGATGGGACCTTCCACTGCAAAAACTGAGGCTTGGTTTCAGGGTCATAGTCCTAGATCCATAATTCGTCATCTGTTAAGACATTATCATTTCCAAAATATTTTTGTCATCCTTAACACAACCAAAGAGATCCTGTGCAGCTGAAACCCAATCTTCTTTTTCAGATGACCACACTTAACACACTTTACATCTAAGCACTGCTAACATACAACAGATGTGAGCAACAATGTTATAGCATAGTGTGCATGCGCAACAGAGTTCAAAGTTAATCTGTGCCAAGTGGCAGCTTCATTCTGCATACTTTAGCTTTACTACCAAAGTAAAAGTTCCAATACGTTTTGATCAGACCCCATGTATGCATGTAGACTTTTATAAAAGCTGAATTATCTCAAAAACTGCTACTCAGTTTCAAATTCCTGTTCGTCAGACAAAATTCCGAGATGCAGCACGGAATTTTGTCAGTGAACAGGTCGCGGTCTCAAAGCAACGAAAATATTTTGGCAAATAAAAATTTAAATGTTGAAGTGAATCTAACGGTTTTTGTGTGTTTCTTAAATCGCTTATAAACACCTTCCACGCTGCAATTGTTTTCGTTCCAGCACACGATCTCAGATCGTGTCGCTTGCTATGCAAGTACATCTCCGTAATATATACACACACACACATATATATATATATATATATATATATATGTATGTGATGTTGGGGGGGGGGCCCAAAAACGTAGCAAATATTTAGCCATATGTGGACATGATCCAAAAAGTTGTTCTTGTATTTAGACATGTAGAGGGGTCTAAGCTGCTTTTCCAGATGGAAAGATGGCTCATGTACGGTGGCATATATGTGCATATATAGGCATATGTGTCGGTATGCATGTATGTGTTTCACGTGAGTGTGAGTGAACTTATGCATATAGGCACATGTACGTGGGTGTGCGCATGTGTATGAATGTACATGTGCACATATGCAATTTTTATGAGCAGTTTTACTTTTTTACTTTCTCCCCTTCAGTTTTTTCCTCTTATTTAACGGTCATTCTAATAGCTCTTTTGTCTTAATAATGGTCAATTACATAATAATTTCCCTTTGTTTAATGGTCATTTTCATAGCATTTTTTTGATTGCCTTGATAACTGATGAGATGCCGGAGCAGATTTCTGCCCCAGCATCCAAAACTCAGAGTGTTATAATGGCAACCGAATAATTGTCACATATATTACAGATAAACTCCTCTATTTACATAATATCGAGTCTCATTCATTCTTTTGTTGTCATACCATTACTACTAATATATATATATATACATAATAGTATATAAATATATGCATATATCCATACATACATGTACATACCTACATCTATATGTATACATACATGCATATATGGGTACAGGACATCACGAAAAACGTTAAACACAATGAGAAATGAAAACATAAAGACGAAGACAGAAAACAAACTTTTTTCGAAAAACAAAAAAAAAACAAACAGAGAAATGAGACATGCAGCATAAAGAATATTTCCCTTCTTCAGTTGTCCCTGTTCCATCTACTCCGTGTTTCGAAGGCATACATATATATACTGGTACTATATATATATATATATGCATGTATATGTAAATTCCTGCAAATAATCAAATACTAATGTAGACAATAATTCCTTCCAATTTTCACAGAAGGCCAGCAATTTTGAGGAAAGCAGGGAAGTCAATTACATCATTCACAATGCTCAGCTGGTACTTATTTTCTCAAGCCCAAAAAAGACAGAAGACAAAGTCAACCTCAGGAGCATTTTAACTCAGAACATAAAGAGCCAGAAAAAATGCCATTAAGCATTTTGTCCGGCACAACAAAAATCCAGCCAGCTCACCACCTTACTAATATGGATTGTGTCTATTTAAATCTTGTAAATAACTGTCATTACATCAAATGAAAACACGTTAACTGGCACTTGTGCCAGCCACACATAACAAGCACTTTTCAAGTGTTGAGCCTCACAGAGGCAATGACAAATGACCAAGACCTTTGCATTATTCCATGCTTGAGAAGAAGACCCATCAAACCAAGTAAAATTGCAGTCATGGCAGATATTGGTGTCATGCAAATGGCACCCATGCCGGTGGCATGTAAAAGCACCCATTACAACTCGTTCCCCAATACCTAATTGGTATCCATTTTAGTGACCCCCAGAAGAATAGAAGTGAAGTCAAATCCAACAAGATTTCAACTCAGAACATAAAGAGTTACAACTAGAAGTTACAGCAAACTGCCTAACAATCTATCAATTCTGTTGAGCCAATTATGAAACATAATTCCAGAATAAATATATTTAATTAATTAAAAGAAATATTGACTTACGATATTAATAGATCAGCAATGTGATTGTGCCCTTGACTAAGGGCAACATCCCTTGGAGTCTGTTCCTTTGAATCGGTAATATGTATAACGTCAGTACCTACTTCTGTGAGGACTAGAGTTATCACTTGTGGTAGACCATGGTGAGCAGCAAAAAATAGGAGATTAGCACAAGCTGCAGGTTTTCCTGAAATTATAAAGAATAAATAAAGTCATTAAATATGAGAATAAATGTATAAAAATGAAAGAAAACTCTGGAAGGAAAAAATACACAAATGAAATCAGTTGAGATAGATTTTTCTTAAACTCTTTAATATTTAAACTGGCCATATCCAGCTGAAATATTTTATCTGTTTCATGTACATAGTGGCCAGATCTGGCCTATCACACCTACCCTACAATACTAAAAATAAACGTATCATCAAAATCTTGAAGCTATGAGATAGTGCATGATAAATTTGATGGTGGTAGGCATCAATCGGTCTCAAGAGGTCATAGATCCGCACCCCAAAAAATCATGTCAGCTGCTGATGGTAGTGCAGCATCTGCTGTGGCTGTAGAAGCACACACAGGTGTGGCAGTCATGCATACAGTGACTGCATTTGAAGGAGCTCTCTGCCAGTGCTACTGGCTTTTCTTTCTGTCGAGTGCACTTTTCTTTTTTTTCTTCCCTTCGCTTCATCCCCTTTCGCAGTATGAACGATCAATTGCGACTTACTCCCATCTCAGGATGTCCAGATCAAGCAACTTCATATCTCTCTTGCAGATGTTCTTGAATCAAAGATGTGGTCATCCTTGCGCTCTTGCACCAGTGACCAATTCTCCATATCTTAAGTGTAGAGTTTTTGCAACAAAGAGGTGAGGCTGTGTTGTTAAGAAGTTTGCTTCCCAAACACATGGTTTGAGGATCAATCCCATTGTGTGGCATCTTTAGTAATTTGTCTCCTACTGCAACCAAAGATAATCAAAGGTTTGTAATTGGATTTAGTAGATGGAAACTAAAAGAAGCCTGCTGTGTGTGTGTGTAAATGTGTTGTGTATAAGTGTGTGTACGTTTGTGTCTCCTTGATTTAACAGCACTAGATAGTTGTAAATGAGTGTCACGATCATACAAGTAGTATCATTCATTTCTAATACTCTGCAAAAAAAAAAAATAGAAAAAAATGACAGCGAGCTGACAGAATCTTCAGCATGCTGGACAAAATGCTTAGCATTATTTCATCCATCTTTATGTTCTGTGTTCAAATTCCAGTGAAGTCAACTTTGCCTTTCATTCTCTCAGGGGTCAATAAAATAAGTATCTGTTGAGAACTGGGGTCAATGTAATCCCTGAAATTGCTGGCCATGTGCCAAAATTTGAAACCAATATCTGCAAAAACATGTCTTGCCATAGAGGAATATTACCTTGCTTGGAACAGGAGAGGGTTGGTGACAGGAAGGGCATCCAGCTACAGAAAATCTGCCTCAACAAATTCTGTCTGACCCATGCCAGGATCTTGCTGGAAATAACAGCCAAATTGACCTCAGATCACAATTCCCCAGCTTAAGAAAGAGACAAGTTGGATTATATGGTCCTAATTATATTGTATATAGGAAGAGAGGATGATGACCATGGCAGGGATTCCTTTGATCATGGGTCTGTTTGATCAGTACTGACCTGGAGATAAACAACAACCCTTTCACAATTAAAAATAGGTCAAACTACCAAATGTTACTCAAAGAACAAGATCTGAGAGTGAACAGAATATTTTTATCAAATTCTTTTTAAATTGTTTATATTTATTTTAATTTACATATGTTTTATGTTTGATTCAAAGAATACATTAGTGCTATTGTTGTAATAGTTCCAATAGCAGATAAAGGTAACAGTTTGTGTGTGTGTGAGAGAGAGAGAGAGAGAGAGAGAGAGAGAGAGAGAGAGAGAGAGAGAGAGAGAGAGAGAGAGAGAGAGAGAGAGAGAGAGAGAGATCCTAAATTCAAGGTGCCACATAAAAAGCATTGGTGTGGGATTTGGTACCACGTAAAAAGCACTGGTGCTGATGTCATGCAAAAAAGCACTCAGTACACTTGGTGAAGTGGTTGGTGTTAGGAATGACATCTAATCATAGAAACCAAGCCAAAATATAACCTGGTATGGCTGCTGGCTTTTCCAGATCAATCCATTCAACCCGTGCCAGCATGAAAAATGGATATTAAATGATGATGATGATGATGATGATGATGATGATGATGACGACGATGAGAGTGTGTGTGTGTGTGTGTTTGTCCCCCCACCACCACTAGTTGACAACCAGTATTTGTGTGTCCCTGTAACGTTCAGCAAAAGTGACTAATTAAAAAAATGGGAAAAAAAAAGTACTGGGGTCGAGTCATTGAACTAAAACTCTTCATTGCAGTGCTCCAGCATGGCCACAGTTTGATGACTGAAATATGTAAAAAGACAAAAGACGTTCTATGTATAGAACTAAGAGCAAATGACACCATGTGAAGGTAAATTTTATTTACAAAGATTGTGCAGCATGTCAAGATATGTCAGGAAATGCTTTCACAATGGACTGCAAGCAAATGATGGACTTCTTTCAGTTGCCATCTACCTAATTCATTCATAGGGCATATGGTTGGCCCAGGGTTATAATAGAAGACACTTGCACACGGTGCCATGCAGTGGGGGACTGAACTTCGAACCATGTGGTTGGGAAGTGAACTTCTTAAGCATACAGCCATGTCTGTGCCAATCAAATTATAAAGAATGGTTTGATTTAAATGTGTAGACTTTTAAGCAGCAAGGTTCTGTTTCTTGAAATGTGGGATGACTTTGAGTGGGTTGGTAGAGAAAAGAGTCTTATCACTGTTTTACAGAAAGAAAGAAAGAAAGAAAGAGCGGAAGGAAGGAAGAAAGAAAGAAAGAAAGAAAGAAAGAAAGAAAGAAAGAAAGAAAGAAAGAAAGAAAGAAAGAAAGAAAGAAAGAAAGAAAGAAAGAAAGAGTGGAAGGAAGAAAGAAAGAAAGAAAGAAAGAAAGAGTGAAAGGAAGGAAGAAAGAAAAAAGAAAGAAAAGACGGAAGGGAAAGAAGAGAGCGAAAGAAGAAGAAGAAGAAGAAGAAGAAGAAGAAGAAGAAGAAAAAGAAGAAGAAGAAAAAGAAGAAAAAGAAGAAAAAGAAGAAGAAATTGAGATAAAAAGAAAGAAAATTAATGAGGAGGAAGAGAAAGAAAAATAAGGAGGCAAAAAGATATAAAGAAAGAAAAAAGAAAGAAAGAATAGAAGAAAAAGACAAAATAAAAAAAAGATTGCAAAAAGAAGGAAAAGTTTGATTTCATTAATGCTAATTTACTATTATTAAAAAACTTTGGTTATTTCTGATGTAATCTTGTAATTGTTTATTGAAGGTGGCGATGGGTTAAAGATTTCTACGTATGTATGGATAGAAGTGAAACAATTCTATGTTTATGAAAATTTGAAGAAAAACTAAGAATTATGTACATTTAGAAATGTTATTTAAAATGTATAATACATTATAATATCTATCTATATAAAATGATTGCCGTCTTCAATATTTAAAGGCTATTTTTTCACAAATAAGGCAGAAAAATATTAGATGAATAATGTAACTTACATGATAACAGGCATGGAAACTTAAAAAAAAAAAGTTCCTTCTCAACTATTACTCACTAGAAACTAACCTCTCTCAACCTCTTCCTCTCACATTCTCTCTTTCCCCCCCCCTCTCTCTCTCTCTTATTTATATATCGCTTACTCTCTCTTGCCTTTCTCACTCACTATGAAAGCATTTCTTTGAAATTGCAATAATGTTTTTAGCATGTAGGTTACCATGGCAACTGAGGCCCAAACCCACACACAAAGTTGACTAAGCAGTCGGAAGTATATATATATATACACACACACACACACACTCACACTATATGTATATATGTGTGTAGTCCAATGAAATGACATAACTTCAGTGAATGGTGGTGCTATAGTACTAACTCTTCTCAGGGAACACCAACCACTTCTACCACCACTAACACAACCACCACTACCAACAACAACAACAACTACCACATATAACAAACAGCAGCCAGCCTAACCTAGCACCTGCTCAACTCATCCTAACACCAGAGGAAACAGTAAAAAGATTTTCACGGCAAAACACATCACAGAACTCATACAAGAAAATGATAGCAAAAAAAATTAACTAATAAGATAATAAGCAAAATAGAATATGTCTTTTTTTTTTTCCTCATTTTCTCTAAAGTCCAGTTCATAATAAATTTAGTCTGGTGATGGAACAACACTGAAAAAGTTTAACTTTTAAGAATGTACTTACTATCAAAAGCTACAACCGAAACAGCACATGAAAACGTAGAGGCATGGGGAAAGTGCTTTGCAACCACGTGGTTTCAGGTTCAGTCCCATTGCATGGCATCTTAACTAGGGCAGGTGTCTTCTACTATAGCTCAGGATTGATCATTGCCTTGTGAGTAAACTTGATAGATAAAAGCTGCTTGGAAGCCCATGCATGTGCGCGCGTGCGTGCGTGCGTGCGTGTGCGTGTGTGTGAGTGTGTGTTCACCATCACTTGACAGAACTGTAAGCACACCAGATAAAATGCTTAACAGCATTTTGTTTCATCTTTATGTTCTGAGTTCAAATCCTGCCAAGATCAGCTTTGCCTTTCGTTCTTTCGGGGTGAATAAATTAAGTATCAGCTGAGCACTGGAATCGATATTATTGATTTATCCCTCCCCCAAAATTTCTGGCCATTATTATTATTGTTGTTGCTGTTGAGGCGAGCTGGCCGACTCCTTAGTACCCCACACAAAATGCTTAGTGGCATTTTGTTCATCATTATGTCCTTATTTCAAGTTCCACTGAGATCATTTTAGCCCTTCAGGGGTCAATAAATTAAGTACCAGTTGAGCACTAGAGTCGATGTAATTGACTTACCCCTACCCCCAAACTGCTGGCCTTGTGCTAAAATTTGAAACCATCATCATCATTTTTATTATTGTTATTAAGACAACAAGCCAGTAGAATCGTTAGCACACTGGGAAAACTGCTTAGTGACATTTCATTCGTCTTTACATTCTGAGTTCAAATTCTGCTGAGGTTGACTTTGCCTTTCATCCTTTTGGGGTCGATGAAATAAGTACCAGTTGAGCACTAGGGTCAATGTAATCGATTTATCCCCTCCCCACAAACTTCAAGCATTGTGCCTTCAATAGAAGGGATCATTATTATTATTATTATTATTATTAAGGGGTCAGAAAAATACCTAGTGGTATTAACTCCAGCTCTTTACAGTATGAGTTCAAATCCCACTGGTGTCAACTTTGCCTTTCAGTACTAACAAAGTAATGAGTTGATGTAATTGGTTAACCCCTCCCCACAAGTTTCAGGCCTTGTGACTATGTCAGAAACAATTGTTATTAAGTGACAGTGTAGTGGGAAAACCCGTTAGGACACCAGACAGAATAACTTGCAGTATTTACTTACACAGTTATATGGATCTTATTCAAATTTCACCAAGGTCAACTTAGCCATTTATCCTTCCACCAAAATAGTACTTGGTGGAGGTGGGGGCCAGTTTAATTAACTACCCCCACCTCCTGTCTAAGGTGGTAGATTGGCAAAAATCATTAGAGCATGAGACAAAGATGTCCTTCTGGTATTCGTTTCAGTAAAGTTTGAGTTCAAATCTTGCTGTGGCTGTGAGCTCTTTAACCCTTTCGTTACCAACCCGGCTGAAACCGGCTCTGGCTCTGTAGTACAAATGTCTTGTTTTCATAAGTTTTGAATTAAAATCTTCCATCAAACCTAAGTCCAAATTTAGGTTCCTAACATTAGCTTAATGATAACAGTTATTTTACTAAATTCATTGTTATATTTAAAATAATTAAAAGAAACACAGAGCATCTCAAAATAAATACAGTAACGAAAGGGTTAAAATAAAGTACTGATTAAGCTCATGAGATGATTTAATCAAGTAAATTCCTCTTACTCTAAATTGTTGGTGTTGTGCCTAAGAAATAATTATTTCTTTATGTAATATAAGGTCTCTCTTTCTCTCTTCCCCACTTATCTCTCCTTGTGTTTCTATCACACAATTCTCACTCTTGTTTATTAATCTCACCCTCTTTCTCTTCCCCTCTCTCTCACTGACACACACACAAACCCTTCTCTATCTCCATTTCAACTTTCAGTATGGCAGCTTCCATTGTAATGTTTTAATTTGCTTTCTTGTTCTTTGAATGAAATAATCTAATCATTCAACAAGTAACTGAATAAAGTGAGTTACAAATAGAACAGCTCTACAACTAATATTTTAAGATTTTGTGCTGTTTTAGTTAACATTTATTTAAAGATTTACGGATGTTACAGAGATGGGGGAAAAAAAGAAAAGAAAAGAAAATACAAAAAACCACAACTATTTGATAACCTCTTTTCATGGGGTCACTACCAGTGAATAAATAGTGTACCTTACTGATATCACTTAAAGCTGGCTGAATTTTAGATGATAATAACTAAAGGCTGAGCACAGCAAGCAATAATAATAGGCACCATATATCAAAATGACTTACAAGCATTAGGTGGGTAAGATACAAGGCCTAATGACTCAAAGGTCATGGCATTATGACTCCAGACAAGATATATTTACTCTGCTTACTTTAGTGAAAATAAAACTCCTTCACAACCCTCCCCACCCATACACACACACACACACACACACACACACACACACACACACACACACACACACACACACACACACACACACACACACACAAACAGGTTTCTTCTTTTAAGGCATTAAGCCATAAATTAATTATTCCAAATGGTCATGTCGAGATTCATAATCAGTTCATTCTCCAAATATACTAGTTAACAGATGTGACAATCTGCTGTTTGATTTTGTTTATATTATTTGGCTTTACACACACACACACACACACACACACACACATATAACCCACCCACCCTGTGGGTGAAATAAAGCCACACTGTGTTGGAAGCAAGAACACACAGCCTTGTAATAGAATTTGGTATATACTGACAGACTCAGCCAAAAATCAAGACACTGTCAAAATTGTTTGGTGGAAGTTAATAAAAGATTTAGTTATAGTATAAAACAACTAATTTATTGTTAGTAAAGAGATTCTCCCTATTGACAGATTAACCTTTCAGCATTCAGAATTACACTTTCAAATGTAATGCTTATTCATTCCCATTGTTTTAAATTAACCATGCTTTATCTCATAGCTTTGAGATTTTAATGGCAGTGTAGGAAAGGTGTGAGAGGCCAGATCTGGTTAGTTTTAACATAAAACAGGAAGAGATATTTGGGCTTAGACATGGCCAGTTTAAATGCTAAAGAGTTAATTTATTATTTGATATTTATGTAATTCTTTTACTGAGAATTTTCAAATGTAATATATGTATAATATATTATACAAGGTGCAGTCATGGCTGAGTGGTAAGAGCTTGCTTGCCAACCACATGGCTCCAGGTTCAGTTCCACTGCATGGCACCTTGGGCAAGTATCTTCAACTACAGCCTTGGGCCAACCAAAATCTTGTGAGTGGATCTGGTAGACAGAAACTGAAAGAAACCTGTCGTGTGTGTGTTCCCATGTTTGTCCCCCACCACCATTCGACAACTGGCTTGGAGTGTTTACATCCCATAACTTAGCAGTTTGGCAAAAGAGACTGATAGAAGTACCAGGTTTTAAAATAAAAAAAGACTGAGGTTGATTCATTCAAATAAAAATTCTTTGAGGTGGTGCCCAGCATGGTCGCAGTCTAATGATAAATAGTAATAATGCATTTAGATTACTCATGTTTGAAAACTTTATGCCATTGTTTTACATATTTATTATATAGGTGTGAAAAGTTTGATATTAAATGCCTGTATAGAACACGACTAGTGAAGACGAAGGACCAACTAAATAATTTGTTGGGCAATTTGAAATTGTTAAATAGACTAAATACAACCAAGTTGTAACTTTAGAATCTGTACCCTAAATATACAAGTAAGAGGAACATAATGTGTAAAATATTGTTGATGCACATTACATATTTCAAAATAACAAAAGGTGACTGATACAATGTAAACTGATGGATAGTTAAAGATTTATTTCCTAAATTAATTAGATCTTAGAGATTAAATGATGCATAATCAAAATGTACAGAAATATGACTTTTTGTAAGTACATGTAACTCATGCTAAAGAAACTTAATAAAAAGCTAATGATAAAGGGAATGGCTAATATCCCATATTGGTTTTATATTCATTAATGTAAGAACATGACTAACTCGACCACTATGGAAACAAAATTAAAATAGATCACATTGTGAAATAAAAAAAAAAACATTTTGCTTTTTAAAACCAAATTAAAGTATGATTTTAACCAATTAAATTTAAATGATAGTTGAAATCATAATAAAAGATAAGGAGTTATAGTAATATGAACATACTGGTTTTATTTAAAAAAAAAAAAAAAAGACTTACATTAGCTAAGGAACTTTGAAAGTTGTAAATTCATCTACATGTTTTTTGTAATTTTTTACAGAATATATTGTGGCACACCAACTAATGTGAATGTAGAACAGTTGTGGGAGAAGAATTTTTGTAATGATACAAGAGACAATCCTAAAATGATGAGAAATGTTACATTTAACAGAACATTGTTCTAGAGACATTAACACTGTTTTTGAGGTGAGTTTCTCATTTTAGATTCTTAAGGATGGTTCTATTCTAGAAGACTCTTCACTCTACAAAACTGGTGAATATTAAATCAAGAAACAAAGTAAAATTTAATAGAAAATCAGAAATGGAATTTTATCTTTTTACAAAAATTAAAAAGCAACAAAGAAAAAAAATGAAATTGCTGCATTAGCAAATTTTATAATTATTCAGCACTTCTATAATTCCATATGTGAGAATTTTGACAAGGAAAGCAGATTTGAATCACCATCATTTGAAATCATTAACTCCTTATTTTATGTATTAATTATATATTATGCCGCAATTCACCAATAATAAATAATTGTTATATTTATTTATAGGAACAAATGCCATATATAAGCTTTTCTTTCTAATTGCCAAGTAAATTCAAATTCAATTAGGGATAAACAATTAAATAAAAGAATAAACAGTTTATTTTCTTTTGTGTTACTACATGATGATTAAATAAAATATTTTATATGAAGTACACATCACCTTTCGAGTTTTTCTCAGAAATTGTAAGCATAACAAATAATGAGAAACAGACCAAATAAATGCAAACAATTAATTTTTCTTGATATATACATAATATATAGGCACAAGTGTAGCTGTGTGGTAAAAAGTTTACTTCTCAACCACTTGGTCCCTGGTTCAGTCCCACTGCATGGCACCTTGTCTTCTACTATAGGCTCAGAATGACCAAAGCCTCGGGAGTGGATTTGGTAGACAGAAACTGAAAGGTGTGTGTGTGTGTGTGTGTGTGTGTGTGTGTGTGTGTGTGTGTGTGCACGCGTATGCATGTA
>NC_068982.1:33622436-33626727 GCF_001194135.2 Octopus bimaculoides
CACACACACACACACACACACACACACACACACACACACCATCATCATCATTGTTTTAACGTCTACATTTTCATGCTTGCCTGGATCACATGGAATTTGTTGAGACAAATTTTCTATGGCTGGATTCCCTTCCTGTCACCAACTCTCACTTGTTTCCATGCAAGATAATATTTCCCCTTGGCCAGACATTTTTCACAGAAGACTGAAAACATCACTCATAGAATGAATAGTGATGCTCATTTACAACAATCATCACATGGTGTCAAGACAAGAGTACACACACACGCACACATGTACATACACACACACACACACAATGGGCTTCATTCAGTTTCCATCTACCAAAACTACTCACAAAGTTTTGATCAGTCTAGAGCTATAGTAGAAGACAAGTGCCCAGGGAAGCTCCTCAATCACATGGACACATCTGCCTGACTGTGGATAAAGAAGATATATCTGTTTGCATGCATGCGTGTGTGTGTGTGTGTGTGTGTGTGTGTGTAAATGCAAATAAAAAATAAACGAATAAAATGATGGAATTCAGTCCTGTTAAAAGAAGATGTCTTGGGCCATTCATAGAACATTTATTCCATAGCAATTACATCATGGAAGAGCAGCCTTAGTCACAAAATCTATTCTATTCACTTTTCATTTATTTTAAGTGTCAAAATTTTTATCACACATTTGTGACCTACTCTCTGAAGCAGTTCCATTGACAGCAAAAGTGGAACTGTGTTAGGTCACAAATGCTTGGAAAATTTTGATATCTTACAAAATAAATGAAAAGTAAATAAAAGTTTTTTTCGCATATTTTTAGATGGTTACAATGGCTCTTCTACCATATAATTGCTACAGTTTCAACAACTCTATAATATGCGCAGAAGTATATACAACATCAACATCATAGCTACCAACTAGAATAACATTACTTTCCTTTCTCAACGGTAGGTGGAGCTCTGCAGCCCTGTAAGAGTACAGAGCTCCGCCTACCTAGGAGAAGACCACTCTAATGTAAAACCTACAACTTGTTGGTCAATGCTGAACTACTGTGGTCAGACCTCCAAGTCTGAAGAGTAGGATCAGATTGCATAGACTGACACAACTACCAAGTGCAGGCAGGAATACAAGCCCTGCAGTAAACTGGTCTTAATGCCCTGCAGTGAGTAGGTCTTAATGCCCTGCAGTGAGCTGGTCTTATTGCCTTACAGTGAGCAGGTCTTAATGCTCTGCAGTGAGCTGGTCTTAATACCTTTCAGTGAGCTGGTCTTAATACCTTTCAGTGAGCTGGTCTTAATACCTTTCAGTGAGCTGGTCTTAATGCCTTGCAGTGAGCTGGTCTTAATGATGGACTCAGTTGATAGCTAGATCTATCTAACATATGACAACGACTGTTCAATATAATTCTAGATGTTAGCAATACTCGAACACTGAGAATGACTTCAAACAGAACAGTTTCAGGAAAATGCAATCTATTCGTTCTAATTTAAGTGACACATAATGAAGGTTGATTGGTGCATAGGGTCAACTAGAGTTAAGCATTTTGATTTTTAATTCACATATAATTTTGTATTCAATAAAATGTAGATGAAAGCTATTCAGCTTTGGCCAAATTCCAAACTAGATAACTGCTATATATCAGCTTCAACAATCAACAACTTTTACTGTTGAAATGTGAAAAACACTTAAGAGAAAGAGATAGCACAATATATATATTTTAGCAGCCCAGTAGCTACACATCTTCCACAACTCCAGTTTAATTACTGGACATACTTAGAAATACATTTTCTTCAAAGGGTCTACATTCTTTTCTAAAATTCCAAGCAAATTTCTTTTGCCTTCATGTTCCTTGTACATATAGCTCACAAGTTCAAACAAGTATAAAAATTAACACAAGATTCAGTTTTTCATATGATACATGAAACTTGTCCAATTTTAATAAATTTGATTAATGAAATTGGATGATTTGTACACTTTCCCATGTCTCAGGCAACAAAATAAAAACAGGTAAGAACTATTCCAAAATTGTACTTCAATATTACTAATTAACCCTTCAGTATTTAAACCAACCATATCTGGTCCAAATATTCTACCTGTTTTTATGCTCAAACCATCCAAATCCAGCCTTTTCAGACATACCCTTCAATATTCTAAAAATAAACAATCATATCATAGAAATCTCAAAGCTAAGAGATAACGCATGATTAATTCAAAATAATGTGAATAAATAATTTCTGCATTTGACAGAATAATCTGAATGCTAAAAGGTTAATACAATACTTTTTACACTATTTCAGTTTATTAACAGGATTTTGGGGGTGGAGAGAAGGACAGAAGATATATGGTGTATGATTGAGAGGAACCTTCAGGCTTTCCAAAAGTGTAAAAACCTCTCTGCAATTGGTACCATAGAAAAATTCACCCAGTACACTCTGTAAAGTGGCTGGTATTGAGAAAAGCATCTTGCAATAAAAACCAAGCCCAAATGAATCTTAAGAGTCAGATGTGATCCCTCAACTCATGCAGGCGAGCAGCAATGACTGATCTAACACTGACAGCATGGAAAATGAACATAAAATGACGATGATGATGGTGATGATGGTGTTATTTATTCATTATTCTTCTATTAGCTTCAGTCACTAGACTGCAGCCATGCTAGGTATCAACTTAAAAAGGTTTTTAGTTGACCATATCAACCCCAGTACATATTTCAGCCTGGTACTTACTTTATGGATATAATTTTATCGACTGGCAAAGTTAGCATCTTGAACCAGTTTTTTAACCAGTGAGACTGCCTCAAACAAAAATGTGAACAGGAACAAAGGCACACGCACATGCGTGTGTGTGTGTACATGACAGATTTCTGCATAGTTTCCATCTACTGAATTTCACTCACAATTATATTGATCTACCTGAGGCTATAGAAGACACTTGTCCAAGGTGCTGCACAGTGAAACTGAACTGAAAACCATATGGTAATGAGACAAGCTTCCTGAATACACAACCATGTCAGTAACTATACAGAGACCCAATTAATATTGGTTCCAAATTTTGGAATAAAACCAGCACTTTTAGGGGAGGGGTAAGTCAATTACATTGACCCCAGTGTTCAACTGGTACTTATTTTATTGACCCAAAAGGATGACAGGCAAAGTCAACCTTGGTGGAATTTAAAATCACAATGTAAAGACGGATGAAATGCTGCTAAGCATTTTGCCCAACATGCTGACAATTCTGCAAGCTTACTGCCTTGGAGACCCAATTAGTATTCCTTTCTTACAGATAAAGGCTTGAGATAAGGCATGCTTTTCTCAATGGCATTAAAACATAGGTGATTTGTCTTGAGTTCACAACAAAATCACAAATTTGATTTGCCAGAGGCTTTCTTCTCATGCTTTATAATCAATCTTATCTAAAATGATAGTTTATTTCTTCCAGCTGAAACAAAAATCCTTAAACCATTAACAAACCTATGTCTTCAGCTTTTCTCTTCCATCTTTACTATGTAAATCATTGATTTATTCAACTTACTGCATCCAATTTCCCAACTCTCTCTAGATATATCTTATGTCTATTTCTTAAAGTCCTACATCAAAATGCAAAAGCAATTTTTTTTAATAGCTTCACTCAAAACTGTGATGATGAATGATGCAATTAATTACCATCCATTTACCAAACTTCAAATACACTATTATATCACCAACCTTAACCAAAACACCCTAATCCTCTTCTATAAAAATACCACCAGAATTTCAAAAGAATTGCTCTTTTTTGGAACCAAATATGACATTTGCATTGACTTTATTTGTGTTGGAGACTTCAAAACCAAGTCATTGTAACAAATATCATTATGAACCCATGTTGGCCATTTACTTCATCACTGACCCTAGCCTTTTCTTTTTTATTTTACTTGCTGGAGATAGGCACAGCCATAAGGAGTCATACCCTATGACTGGTGTAGCAGCATCATAGTCAACTGCTACAAAGGTAAAGGGGACGCTTTAGATACAAATAATTACAGAGGCATCAAGCTGTTAGATCAGGTTATGAAAGTTACAGAGAGGGTCATAGCCCAACTAATTAGGGAGCGAATCAATTTAGATGAGATGCAGTTTGGGTTCGTGCCAGGTAAAAGCACTACTGATGCCTTATTTCTAGTGAGACAGTTGCAGGAGAAATACCTAGCTAAGGATAAACCTCTGTACCTGGCTTTCGTTGACATGGAGAAAGCCTTTGACAGGGTCCCCCGATCCCTTATCTGGTGGTCAATGAGGAAACTTGGGATAGAAGAATG
>NC_068982.1:33628028-33628960 GCF_001194135.2 Octopus bimaculoides
GCGGGTGGCACATAAAAGACACCATTTCGAGCGTGGCCGTTTTCGTGCGGGTGACACGTAAAAGCACCCACTACACTCTCTGAGTGGTTGGCGTTAGGAAGGGCATCCAGCTGTAGAAACTCTGCCAAATCAGACTGGAGCCTGGTGTTGCCATCCGGTTTCACCAGTCCTCAGTCAAATCGTCCAACCCATGCTAGCATGGAAAGCGGACGTTAAACGATGATGATGATGATGATGATGATAAGTATATTCTTATGATGTTCAGTTGATAACCACACGGCTTCAGGTTGGGTCCCGGTGCATGGCATCTTAAGCAATTGGACGTACAATTCCATTACAATTTTTTTATAGATACTTACAAATATGAATGTATCTGTGTGTGTGTGTCTGAGTGTGCATACTCATGCTAGTGTGTGTGTGTGTGTGTTAAATATTATGTAATGGGATGTTATGTGATGGAATGTTGTGTGAAATTTATAATAACTATTTGCACAAAAAATGTGCATGAAGCCAATTAACCTTTGTCAGTGCATACCATTAGAGAAAGCTTTACAAATGCATCTATGGAAACAACAAAAAGCTAGAAAGAAGGATGGATCTTAATGATATCTGTCAAGTTTAATGGCGTATTAACAGCTTATAAAAGAAAAAATGAAATAATGTGATTAGGAGGAACAGCAGCTGCTATGTCAATGTTGCTGTAATTATAACTGCAAGGTCATGAGTTCAGCCTTAACCATAGCCTTTCTGTTATGCATGCTGAACAAGGCAGATAACTCTTCATTCTTCTTTTTGCTTCAGTGAACTGAAGAGAGTTTTCTACTGTATAAGTAGAATGGTTAGGAAATTAGATGAGCAACCATCAGTAAAAATAATTGCTCTAGAACCATAATAATAATAATAATTTTTTTTTTTTTTTTTTTTTTTTTTTT
>NC_068982.1:33631505-33638605 GCF_001194135.2 Octopus bimaculoides
GGTCTGCCAGTGGAACTGCATGTCATCTGTTTATTTTGGGGATTGACGAGATGTGGTTGCGATAACAGACTTTGGATTGGTTTTTCATGTACACGTATTTATATTGGGATGTGGAGATTGTACACTTGTATACTATGTTTTTTTTGCACACATTGGATCATGAGCAGACAAGCAGATTTTCTATGGCATCCTTGTATTTGTCCCACCAACACTGTAGCTTGATAACCAGTGTTGGTCTGCTTATGTCCCTGTAACTTAGCAATTCTGCAAAGAGACTGATAGACTAAGTACTAGATATTAAAGAAAGAAAAAAAGAAAAGAAGCATCGAGATTAATTTGTTAAACTGAAAACCCTCAAGATGATACCTCAGCATGGCCACAGTCCAATGACTGAAGTAAAATATAAATCCTAGATAAATCCAAATATTTAAATACAAACCTAATTTAATATCAGAAAGTAAAGACATCCACAATAAAGCTTCGAAAGCATGGATGATTTAGCAAGATATAAAGTGTTGAGAAAATATACTCAAAAGAAACGAATGAAAAACAACAAACATACTGAGTCCTATAAGTATTTCGAATAATAAAAGAAAAACACCAAAACAGGTTACAGTAATACTAAGGGAAATAATTCTCTATATATTACTAAACTAGCATTGCTTCTTTCCCTTTAATGTTTTACCGCTGAAAAAGCAGAAGTTTGTGAATTGTAAGTCCATTAGGTAAACAGAGTATACGAAATGAGTAAAAGGTGCTTCAGACATTCTAGAGTGCAACTTCTGGCCTCGATGATTTTCAAAAATGTTTTCTATGTCTTTGTATAAATGTTCTGTGGATCACACGCCTTACAAGTGGCAGAAAATTTCACAACTTATGGAAGGGGTTACACTATATTCACAGTTATGTGAAGGTGCATAGCTCAGTGAGTGGCTAGGGTATTCGGTTCCGATCGTATGGTCTCCATTCCACTAAGCTGGCAAAAATGAGTTGTACCTGTAATTCAACGGACCAGCCTTGTCACGCTCTGTGTCACTCAGAATCTCATTGAGAACTACGTTAAGGGTACACGTGCCTGTGGTGCGCTCATCCACTTGCACGTTATTTCACGCGCAACCTGTTCCGTTGATCGGGTCAACTGGAACACTCGCCGTAACTGACAGAATGCCAGTTTTATATTCACAGTATAAGCAAACTGCTTTATACACATCTTAATTTCTTATTTAAAGTCAAAAATGTTTCAACATCATCATCATAATCATTTAACATTTTCTATGCTGGCATAGCTTAGACGGTTTCACTAGGACTGGCAAGCTGGAGAGCTGCACCAAGCTCCAGTCGTCTGTTTTGGCTTAGCTTCTATGGCTGGATGCCCATCTTAATATGAACCATTGTACAGAGTGTACTGGGTGTTTTTTTAAGTGTCACTGGCACAGGCAATGATCACAATTCGCTTAGTTTGACATATCTCCTCAAGCACAGCAAATTGCAAAAAAAGTCTCAGTCACTTGTCATTGCCTCCATGAGGCTCAACAACTAAACATCATATTTCACCACATCGTCCATAATGCAGGGTCATGCATCCAAAATGATGGAATCCTGAGCGTAATCGCAACCTGGAATGCCATGTCAACCATGGATGTGTTCACCACTGGGTTGTGTTCTGATAAAGCCATTGTGTAACGATTAATCATAGCAATTTTCCAGCTGTGACTCAGTGATGTGAAGGCTGTCATTCTTTGTCAAGGTCACCAAATGTAGTGGGAAAGATGTAGCAAAAGATGTTTAGGTAGCAGATGAGATAGGACAGTGGATGACATCAAAGTAAAACAATAGGAAAGCATCGGATTGTAGTTTGAATGATTTATTTAAACGGCACTTGCATTTACTTGTTGTACACACCAAAGATTTCACTACATGACATTACCAACTTACTTTGAGCTGGCAAAGAAGAAATTAACTGGGTAAATACTGTGTCGATACGATGGGGTAGAACCAGACATATTTTGTGTCTGTGCATGCATTGGTCGGTCATTCAGTGGTGTCTGTTTATGTACTGTGACTGCGACTGCGACTGCTACTGTGTTGGGTCCTTCATGCTGAATATGTGGTTTTCTGTTGGCCGCTTAACTGGCTGTCTCACCTGTCGCTATCTCACTGCCGTCCTTTGACGGATTGCTGTATTTATAATGGTCATGACAGCTAGAAGGACAGACATACCACAGGAGAAATTCCTACCTATGTAGTCACCTCCTGTCCACTTGAACCTTAAATGACACATCTGAGGTCGTAGGTTGAAGGGAAAAACCATCCATCACTTTTTGACAGGACAAAAAGGAAGTGTTAGTTTTTACACTGGAAATAATTACACACACACACACACAAACATTCATACTCACACACACTATACATCTCTCAGTTTCCCTCTACCAAGTACACTTACTAGGCTTTGATTAGCTTGGCATCTGTAGTAGAAGACACTTGCCCAAGGTGCCACACAGTAAGGCTCAAGCCAAAACCACATACATTGTTGGGAAGCAAACTTCTTAACCACACACCTATGCCTTTGCTTAAAATTAATTTTATATGTAACTCAGAAAATGACAGAAGAGAGAGAATGTAGTAAAAGGAATCAACTTCAATACATTCTACATATTAACTTCATTAACCATTAAGACAAGTAAGTCAGAATCACATTTAGTGGGATTTCAATTTAAACCCTAAAGAAAAAGAAAAAATAATACTACATAAGATGCACCCCTACTTTACAAGTATATGTTGTAGAAAAAAATAAATAAGTTCTATTATACATTCCACACTCAGCTTCTCATCTATAATAGAGTCACATTAGATGCAAAACAATTTTTTGTTACATTTAAGAATTAAAAGAAGCACGTCTTATATACACTGCCAACATGTATGGCAGTGTACAGCATTTATTTACATTGTTGGGTACACTAGCACTCTGCCACTTCACTTCTTCAACCAATTTAAATGTTGACACTGCTATGACAATAGAGATAAAAAGATGTTAACTGTATTTCATGTCATGTAACTATAATTCTTTGCCTAGTAACAAATATTTAAACATGAATATTGAATATTTCTTGCTTTCTTTAAAATGTTTAACAGTGACCAAATATCAATATTTATATCTCAATGTAAACAAACTGAGACTACTATCTGTGTATTCTTTTATTTGTTTCAGTCATTTGACTGCGGCCATGCTGGAGCACCACCTTTAGTCCAAGAAATCGACCCCCAAGACTTATTCTTTGTAAGCCTAATACTTATTCTATTGGTCTCTTTTGCCAAACCGCTAAGTTACTGGGATGTAAACACACCAACATAGGTTGTCAAGCATATATATATATATATATATATATGATGATGAGCTTCTTTCAGTTTCTGTCTACCAAATCCACTCACAAGGCTTTGGTCGGCCCGAGGCTATAGAAGACACTTGCCCAAGGTGCCACGCAGTGAGACTGAACCTGGAACCATGTGGTTAGGAAGCAAGCTTCTTACCACACAGCCACACCTGTGCCTATATGAATTCATGAATATGAAATGCAATACATTGCAACATGTTGATTATATATAAAGAAGTCAAATGTATATAATGTCAATGGGAATGTAGTCA
The DNA here is from genome assembly GCF_001194135.2 of Octopus bimaculoides. Taxonomy (NCBI): domain Eukaryota; kingdom Metazoa; phylum Mollusca; class Cephalopoda; order Octopoda; family Octopodidae; genus Octopus; species Octopus bimaculoides. The sequence goes on from NC_068982.1 coordinate 33,635,149, forward strand.
TAAATTCCATAAATTCCACTTGCTTATCAACCACATGATTCTGGGCTCAGTCGTCAAAGTGTGGCACGTGGAGCAAGGTGCTATACTATAGCATTTTGTTGACCTAAGCCATGACAGTGAATTTGGTAGGCAGAAACTGAAAGAAACAAGGCAGCGAGCTGGCAGAAACGTTAGTACAGCAGGAGAAATGCTTGCTTAGTGGTATTTCATCTGGCATTACGTTCTGAGTTCAAATTCTGCCAAGGTCGATTTTGCCTTTCATCCTTTCGGGGTCGATAAATTAACTACCAGTTATGCACTGGGTTCGATGTAATCAACTTAGTCCCTTTGTCTGTCCTTGTTTGTCCCCTCTGTGTTTAGCCCCTTGTGGGCAATAAAGAAATAAGAAACTGAAAGAAACTTATTGTGTATATACGTGTGTGTTTCCCACTACTGTCTGACAACCAGTGTTTACATCCATTTACATCTCTATAACTTAGTAGTTCCGCTTTAGAAATCAATAGAATAAGGACCAGGCTTAAAAAAAAAACACAAAAAAAAAGCACACAAAAACACCCGTAAGTACTGAGATAAATTCATTTCACTAAAACCTTTTAAGGCAGAGCCCCAGCATGGCCACACTTCATTGAATGAAAATGATGAAAGATGATAAATCTGTACCAACCACATTATTATAATCTATATCCGTCCCCTATATTAAGACAACAAAGAAAAAGCAATTGCTACTTTCAATTAGAGGTCAAAAACGTGTTTTCTGCAAAGATTACACAGTTCAGCTACAGACAGTAAATTACAAAACTGCTTGCTTAAAACAAACAGTAACATCATGTTTTTAATTAGAATCTAACAAAAGAAATTCCAGACAATTGTACTATTAACTACAACAACCTGATCCATATTTAATTGAGAAATATAAATTATAAGGCTTCTGTATAAGATTTTATTACCAATTACAATATCACATCCCAAATTTTTACTCTCACCAGCATCTACTATGAAATAGCAATCTACTATTTATTGCTTTCTGATAATCTTATGAAATGCCATGGTTACTGACAGTATTCATTAAACTGAGAACAAACAACACACAATAGTTGTACTGCTATTTTTTAAATCAAACAGTAGCTCTGGTATTCTGTAAAATTATGTCCCTTTCCTCCTACTACCTCTAATAGTAAACTAACACAGTACTGCTCTAGTGTGGCCACAACTGACAGGCAAGAATAATACCAATGCAAGAATAAAAGCATGTTATTATGCTTTCAGATTTATAACTGGGTTTTTTTTAATGGACTCTTATACAGTATACATAACATTATAATATATAATGTAAATATTATATAAATTTTGTAAAACATTATATAATGTACAGAAATATTATGTAAACATTATACAATGATTGTAAAATGTTAAATAATGTTCAGAAACATATGCAAACATTAGGAACATTATATAATGTTTGTAATTCCTTTCATCATTTACTTGTTTCAGTCATTAGACTGCAGCCATACTGGGGCATCACATTGAAGAATTTTAGTCAGACTTATCAACCCAGTACTTATTATTTTCTTGTAAAGTTTGATATTTATTTTATCGGTCTCTTTTGACGTACTGCTAAGTTACAGGGACATAAACACACCCACACCAGTTGTTAAGCAGTGATGTGGTACAGACACATACACACACACACACACACATATATATATATACACACACACACACAACAGGCTTCGTTCAGTTTCCGTCTACCAGATCTACTCACAAGGTTTTGGTTATCCCTAGGTTATAATAGAAGACACTTGCCCAAGGTGCCAAGCAGTGGGACTGAACCTGGAACCATGAAGTTGGGAAGCAAACTTCTTACCACACAGCCACACAAACATTATATAAAAACAGTAAATATATTGTAATTTATTAGTGTTAGACTTATCATAGAATATCTCATCAATAAATAGCTCTGTAACAGTGAATTCTTGTACATTTACATTCAACATGAGATAGATTGTTACACATCAACTATCAAACGTGACCTGGATGAAAACCAGGGTTGCAAAAGTGAAATTAATCAAAATGATTAGAAACCATTTTCCAGGACAATAGGTAGATTTGAATTCAGCACTACAAGTTAATAAGATACTTGCTGAATTATGCAATAATTTAATTCAATTCATTTATTCATTCCTTCCTTCCTTCTTTCTTTCACTTGGGTATATGTTGCTCCAGCTGGAGTACCCCTCTCATAACCCTGCCCAGTATCATGTATTTGTATTGCATTTGTTTTAAAGATGTGCTTTACTTTCCATGCTAAGCCTGCAAGTTGATGAGGATCTGTTTTTAGGCAGGACATCCAACATGGAACAGAAATTAAATGATGATGATGATGATGAAATAGTGATACTACACATTACATAGTCATATTTATTTTTACATCTGTTTTACAATGGAAGTGTAGGTTAGATGACTATATTACTGAGGCATTGTTTTACAGTAGGATATGCCTCCAGTCAATAATCTTAACTCTTTTTTTTTTTTTCAAGTAAGAGATTTCTTACTCTGTATATCTTCAAAGCTACAAAGCTAGTGTAAATGATTGTAGCTCAATGACTTTCAGAGATATCATCATTATCATCATTTAACACCTGTTCTCAAGAATAAATTATTTCCATTTTTGTATATTTCAATACATCTCAATGCTCCCATAAAAAATACAAACTTTCTTTGTTTGCACACATCATAATTTGAATATATTCATTTTAATGATATTTTATATATATATATATGTTAATGCAATAGGAACAGTTACCAGCTTTACAAGGTGAGATCTGTAATAAAGATGTAATTTTCTCTAAATGAATTTTAGTTGGTGTGTGTGTCGTTAAACTAATACATCCATTTGTTGTTTACACCACCTGTCTTTGTCTGTTGTTTTTTTCATAAATTCTCCCATATATATATATATATATCATTATCATCATCATCAACATCGTTTACCATCTGTATTCCATCCTGGCATGGGTTCGACAGTTTGACTGAGGTCTGGAAAGCCAGTGGCTGCACCAGACTCCAATCTGATCTGGCAGAGTTTCTACAGCTGGATGCCCTTCCTAACGCCAACCACTCCGAGAGTGTAGTGGGTGCTTCTTACGTGCCACCGACACAGGAGCCAGTCAGGCAGGCCTGGCATCGATCACGTAGGGATAATGTTTTTTCCATGCCACCAGCACAGGAGCCAGTCAGTGGGTACTGGCATCAGCCACATTTGGATATATATATATATATGAAACGGTGGTTGTCTACTCCTTATGCAAAGTCTGACCAATTCTTGTACCTACACCTTAGATTCATCATGGCATATATATATATATATATACAGACATACAAGTGTGTATGCGTGTGTGTGTGTGTGTGTGTGTGTGTGTATATATATATATATATATATATATATATATATATATAT
>NC_068982.1:33638964-33653435 GCF_001194135.2 Octopus bimaculoides
ATATATATATATATATATATATATATATAAAGTGCATATAAACTTTGCAAGCCCTCTCAACCTAGTGGAATTTATATTCTGCTTGAACTTTTGTAAAGAGAAAAAAAATGAGAGAGAGGGGGGGGGAAAGAAAGAAAGAGCTGCCATTGTCGGAAGGAAGGACAGACAGAAAGTGTACAATAGAGATGGAGGAACAGAAAACAAAAGGAAAAAAGATGAGGCACCTCTAGGGCAGTAAACCTAGTCCAGTTCTGAGGGGCAGGGACAACTTAGGTAGCTGACACAAAAGGGAAAACAAAAGAATAATAGTGATCTTGTAGTTGGTGATTTAAGTTATTATCTGTTATTATATATCTGTTTCTTTTATAAGCGTAAATCTGTCCTCAAATATCTTACACACCGTGTACATCTAGTTGTTTTTCTTGCTACTTCTCCGATCAATACTTCTTTGAAGCATCTTAAACATTTGTGGATCCAAAATAAAACAAAAAATAAAAACAGATTTGGGTTCGGGATAATTAAACATTCAATTAAAACAAAAATAAATACAAACATTTCATTATTGATAATTAATGCCATATATTACACATTCTATAATGCATTTCTTCCATCACTTACCAGGAATATTTGCTTGAAATGTTAAATTGTTGATCCTCTGAGCTCTTGTAACACGCCGCTCATTTGAACCAGTATACAAGATGAAGAATTCAGCTTCAGCGGGCAAATTCAAATTGTCTACAGTTACAACCAATTCATCTCCTCCCTGTTCAAAATATAAATTTGATATTTCAGATTTGATTTTCCAAATGTAATTAACTGAAAGGAAAAAGCAATAAAGAAAAGCACCAGTAAGTCTTGCTGAATTAGCATAAAACACACCAAAGTTAATGAAGTTATCTACCAATGGGCTTCAGCTGTTTCTCACATACTGAAATGGAAGTTTCCTGCCAGACTACTCAAAAGCAACATATGTCATTGAAGATCTCTCCAACACATATATTACCAACAGTAAGTTACCTCAAGATTTGCTTGCAGCTTTTGCAAATAAACAGTCTTTTTTTTTTTCATAAATAGCTGAATAGCTACTAATACTCTAAAAAGTATACATTTCCTTTCAATGATATATTTCTTGTATAAAAGGAATGGTGAAACCAGGACATTGACTCATATATTAGACATTTCCCTAGACTAGAGATAAGAAAAAGCTTTTCATCATATAAACAACTTAATACAACCACCATCTGCTATCCAACACTATTAAAATGCATTTACTCTTCTAGACTAGCTAAATTTCTGTTAGTTCCACCTAAACATACATGATTATTAAACTATCCACCTCTACAACAATTCACTCTGCCAGACTTAATACTAAAATGCTTGGCCAAAACATTTTTTAAACAAATCCCTCTGGAACTAACATACTAACTAGATTTCTTTATCTGACTGTTAATCAGTAACCTCCCAAATCAAAGATTAAATGGTTCAATCATCCAGCTATTGCCCTAAGAAACGTGACATGAACAAACATAATCTCTTTTTCTATGCTAAGCCCTAAGTGTCTATAATAATCAAATCAATGATAACAAGCTTAGAAGTAGTTGTGGTGGTGGTGGTGGCGATTTTTGTTTTAATTTTGTATAGAACTTGTAAGCACTTTTAGATTGATTAGTAAATTAAAGACAATTTAAGTTACTAATTAGGGGGGAAAAAATGGGGCTGCATTCATCTAACATCTCTTCCAGGATGATCTGAAATTGCATGTGAGAAGCAGATATCAATTGACCAGCTGAAGGAATAGACATTAAATTTGCATATCCATAGAGAATAACTACCTCTGCATCTTAGAAAAAGATTGCTTCCCAATCATATGGTTCTGAGTTCAGTTCCACTGCATGGCACCTTGGGCAAGTGTTTTCTGCTGTACTAGAGCTTTGTGAGTGCATTTGGCAGACAGAAACTGAAAGAAGCTCATTGTATATTATATATGCTGATGACACTTAAAAAACATCCAGTCCACACTGTAAAATAGTTGGCATTTGGAAGGGCATCTAACTGTAAAAACCCTGTCAAAACTGATCTTGCCTGTGCTTGTGCCACAAAAAAGCACTCAGTCCACTCTGCTGGGTGGTGGGTGTTAGGAAGGGCATCCAGCCATAAAAACCCTGCCAAAACAGACACAGAAGTCTAGTGCAGGCTCCTGTCTGGCCAGCTCCTGTCAAACTATCCAACTCGTGCCAGCATGGAAGGTGCACATTAAATGATGATGATGTGTGTGAGTTTCTTTGTCTATGTGTTTGTCTCCCACCACCACTTGACAACCAGCATTGGTGTGTTTACATTCCATAACTTAGCAGTTCAGTAAAAAGAGATCAATAGAATAATACCAGGCTTTAAAAAAAAATAATAAGTACTGGAGTTTATTCCTTCATCTAAAAACTTTACAAGGTGGTACCCTTGTTTCAGACTAATGGCTAAAACAAGTAAAAGAATAAGGGCAAATAAGCGACATGTTCAAAAGAAGTGTATTAGTACTAACAAAAAGCAATATCACAGAAAATACAGATCATTCCTGTTTTACCCCTCATCATCAAATAGAAATAAAATTTTAATTGATCTATATAATTATGAAACACAGTGACAAGAAAGTTAAACAATGAAGCAATACTGAAGATCTTAAAAGTAATTAGACTGAATTTTCAACAGATAAAACCTAAAGCTAAGCTAATGAATAAAAATGGATACAAAAGATGGCAACCCTAATGACTAGTATAGACAACAATTTATGCCAGATTAATAAGGAGGCCACAGCAAGGTTACTCAACATGCTAGAAATAGTAGCCAGATCTCACTCAAATCACACCATGTGATTATAGGAAAGGGATCTCATGTTAGATAATGATGTAGCTCTATGTAATGTATGTAAATGAAGTCGGATGGTTACACCTTGGAGTGCTTTTGATTACAGGTCTGTTCAATGAAAGCTGGATTCGAGTTAAACATCAACAATATGAATGTATGCCAGGACGTGGATAACCTAGATATAAATAAGATGCTAGGTGTCATTTCAATGGAAAAATAATCACCTTTAATCACCATTAAGCTCACTGAGAGGAAGATCTAAAAACGCTAGAACATTAATAATGTCACCAATGACCTGGAGTAATATATCATAAATCAACAAAGGAACCTTTATATGGTTGCTTGACATGCAAGAAATAGTAGGCAAATGTCCCTCAAATCACATCTCACTGTCTTGAAAGGACTAATATTGTGGTTCTTGATATGCAATGCCTGTGAGGAGATGGGTTTGTCACGGATGAAATGTCTTTCATCCCAGATTTGTTCATTCAGGACCGACCTGGGGCTAAACATGCACAACATCATATTCTATATGTATAGTCCTGCTATACATTTCTGAAAATAATGATGTAACAAAGCTGTTATCTACATGTAATAACTTATTTTAACATCTTAGACCTAATTAGCTGTGAAAACAAAAGCAGCAGTACACACATAAATTATTTTTATAAATTAGTCAAAGAAAGTGATGTAGCACTCGTAAAATTTGTAGGTTACAGGCATTCAGCTATGAATAAATAGCTCCATCATCTTCCACATGCATGCATGTATGCACACACACACACACACACACACACACACACACACACACACACACACACACACACACACACACAATCTACATCTTTTACTTATTTCAGTCTGCTTCTGTTCAACTAAACCCTTATGAGATATTGTCTTGTGTATGCTTGCCAACACAAAACAATACACTTGCCATGTTTAATACCAGTATTAGGGAAACTCAACTACTGCATAGCAGAAGTCTGCTCCGCAAATATTAAAACCTGAAAGATACTGATATCATCTGCAAGTTTCCATGAAAACAGGAGCACTGATAAGCTCTCTCATAGACGAAAAGAGAAGGAAAGAAGCTTAAAATCAATGTAGGCAGCTTTGCATGTAGTATGGTATTGTTCAGCTAAAGTCTGCAAAACAATGGTAGCAAAAATATATTAACTAAGTGCTCAAAAGTAAAAGAAACAACATCTATAAACAAGTAGTGAATGCCTCAAAAAGTACTGATATCCAAATACCTTCCAGAATTGCTGGACTAGAGTAACCCAACAAAAGCTTTGAAGGAAAGCACTTCTCATTTGGCAAATAATGGTAATGCATGAATGTTTCCCTAAAGCTTAGAGATTTGGAAATGGCTTGGTTATTGCAAGAGCTGCCAGTCAAAAACTCTGCTTACGAGATTCCAGGAGCCATCAGGAGACAATGCACACTGTTTTGGAGCCTACCTCTCAACTACTGTACAGTTGCACTCCATCCAACCCCCACCTTCCACTTTACTGATGTGAGATCCTGCCTACTAGATCAACTGACTTATTCTATCTTAAGTCCATTTCTGGATTCTCACCATCAATCAAATTGTGGAGTCATGCAAGTCCAACTTGCCAAACAGGTACCTACCTCACATCACCTCTCCAACCAGACTTCATCGTACCTTTTTTAGTCATATCAAATGGCTGGCTCACTCAACTGTTGATTGAATTTCCTTCAATTATCATTGATACTGATTGACAGTAGCCACAGTCTCAGCCTGGTTTCAATAAGAAACTAGACTTCTACAAGAAAGTGTACTGCATTCCAGCCAGCCAACATTAACATGAAGTGTAACCTATCTTGGATTCACAACCCCTATGTTATGTCACATTTTTAAAAATTATACTCATGAAATTCAAGAGAAGGAGATAGTTACTAAATACCCAATGTACATAAAGATCTATGAAAGCTTTAAACCCCCAAGATGCAGCCAAAAGTGTTGATTTTGTTAGGATTCTGTGGGAGATATTACATGTGATCAGGAGCTTCCCAAAAATGTCATCAATGTACAACCTCTCATTAAATTATGTTGTTAAAACAATATACAATGTTATGGATAGGAAAAACCAAACTGGGATAAATATAGAGAATAATCCTGTTATTGAAAACATACATATCAAAGCAAGAAATATTGGTAGAACACTCATCAAAACTTCTGCCAAGTGCAAATGCATCAAACCTGATATAGTTGTTTGCAACAGAATAGAAAAACTTTGCTGTCCTGCAAATGTGAGCATTTTTTCACAAAGAAAGAGAATATTTACAGACAACTGCTTTGAAACCTAGAGCTTCCCTACCCAGATTATAAATTCACATTTGTATCATTGCAGCGGTTTGTACTTGACACACTCCTCTATCACTCAATTTTACCATTGTTCACCTCTATTAGTATTCAGGTATATCAAGGCACAATTAAAACTAGCTATAACATTTTTACAGGACATAGAAATGGAATTTAATCACATGCGGAAAGATTGCTGACCACAGAAAATGGACATCAGTGACTTATCTATCTCCCCCTGTCTCAAATGACAAATGTTATTTTGGAATTGACAATATTACATACAGTGAGTAGAGATATAATGACAAAGGAATTAACAGAAGCACAAATGCAGTTACAATATCTGTTACGTGTATGAGAATAGTTGACCAGATCTTTGTGAACTTTTCAATGAAAGCAACTGAGACAGCATGTACTTTTCCCAAGTGCAGTGACTTCAACTATGAGTGAGAAAAGGGTCAAATGTCTCTCTGTAATAACCATACTATCAGTATTGTCAATTTCATGCTACCATGAAATCAGTGTAAATTCAACCAAAAATATGGGATATTGCTGGCATGTACCATGTAAAACAGAGATGGGGAGAGTTTCCACAAAATCCTCAAATTAAATGGGGGGGAAATGTTATGCAACATGACTGGGGAAGAGCACATGCAAAAACAGAACCAGCATTCTGTCTATAGATTATACTTTTTGTTGTCTGCAGAATTGAACTATGTAGCTACAGCAAATGCTGTTCAACCATTCAGTGACACCTAGCACATATCTGTTGTATTACAGGGCCAGTGTGTTTGTGTCTGTGTGGACATGCATGCACACACACGTGTGAACATTATGTAATTTGAGATGAGAGATTCAGTTAAATTTGTCATGTGAAATATATCAATACAGAAGAATAACAGTTAAATAACCAAATGGCATTATGCAAACTAGATTTTTGCATGACCTTATTATGTTGTATTTATTTTTATATTTTATTTGCAATAACAATCAAATATTAAAATGGTCTGAAATAAACAATTATTACACCAAATTTTTCAATGTATATCAGAACAATTGATACAACTCTATAATATTTCATGCATAGTGATTTTGTAAAATAGACTAAAGAAACATCAATTCAGATAATTCACTACCAGTTTACAGTCATTAGGGCCTCATAAACGAAGTGACAAAAGAATAGAATGAGTAACTATGATTTATGTGTCAGCTCTATCCAACCCATGTTTACATAGAAAACAGATGTTAAAGCAATGATGATATACATCTAATCATTGGATTCATCATGTGTTTACCAGCTACATAGACATTTTTTTTTTTTGTAACTTCAATTTCAGAGCTTCATTTATTTAAAATGTCAACATCTTTTACTAACCATTAGAGATATAAATTCTTCTTCCTAAAGCACTGTTAAACTTGGATAATATATAGCTATGTTATAGGTTATGCAAGTTCAAACACAGATCAGTATAATTCATAAGAACATCACATATACTCATGAACTATTTCTAAATGCACATGGAGATATCAACACTTTGAACCAACATTTTAACATGCGTGCAGAGAGAAACACATCAACTCCTATGTAAAATAACTCTTTCAAATTCCATTTTCACAAGGGTGAATTGAAAAGTTCATAGGATGAGTATGAAGGGGTAATGCAAGAAATGCAAAATATTGCATGCATTTCAACTCTTATTAATAACTGCATTTTTTTCTTTCCAGATAAACTGACACCTGATTGCTCAAAGAATACTTCAAAAGTAACTAGTATTGACTTCTCTTGAAAATGGACAAAATTTAGCATCTTCAAAAAGGTCACATCCTCAATGGAGAGTACTATGCCAACTTGTTGAGCCAGTTACTAAAGACTATCAAAACCAAACACCCAGGAAAATTGACAAAAGGCGTCTTGTTTCATCAGGACAATGCTCCAGCATACAAGACCTTGCTTTCAATGGCTGCTGTGCATGACTGTGGTTTTGAACTGGTTGATCCCCCTCCATATTCTCCTGATTTGGTCCTATCTGACTATCATCTATTCCTCAACATGAAAAAAAAAAAAAAGACTTGGCTGGGAACCAGTATTGCAGTAATGATTGCCTCATATTTGATCAACAAGATAAAAACTTTTTCACTAATGGGATACAAGCACTGCAATAGTGATGGAAGCAGTGTGTGAATCGCAAAGGGTATTATGTTGAAAAATAAGTCATTTGGTCATATTCCATGAGAGTATCTTATCAGCTTATGAATTCTTCAGCCGACGCTCATATAATGTTTTTCACAAACAACATCACAAAACAATTAATTTTACACTATATATGTATATCTATATAGGTGTGGCTGAGTGATAAGAAACTTACTTCCCAACCACATGGTTCCAAGTTCAGTCCAACCTCATGGCAGGGACAAGTGTCTTCTACTTCTATAATCAAAAGCTTGTGAGAAGATTTGGTACATCACTATGCACATTTCTACAAATCATATAATTTTGACATCAGAGTCAGTATTCTTGGGATTAGTACAGTATAGTCCGTATTATCCATGGGCATCCAATTGATCATCATCACTGATTCATTTCATCAGGTGATAGTGCATTATTGAATGAATCACAGAGGAATGCCAGTGTAATGTTAAAAACACTCAGTACATTTTGTAAAGTGATCGGCATTAGGAAGGGCATCCAGCCACAGAAACCATGCCAAAACAAATGAAATGGAGCCTGGGAAGCTCTCCAGTTCTAGTCAAACTGGCCAACCTATGCCAGCAGGGAGAACAGACATTAGAGGAGACGACAACGGTGACAATGACAACAGAGATGATGACAACTAATAACCTGCTGTTAGAATTCAATAAACATATGCTTTAGAGTAAGGCAAGTACAAAGTGTAATATGAAATTAAAAGAATGACAAGGGAACAGGAATTATATGAACAACTGCATTAGTTTACAACTGTTTTGCTAAAAGATCAGGTGCACTCAAAGCTGAGTGCTTGTGTATCACTTTATAGCTTCCAAAATGTTAGAAGCATCGAGAAAGCTCAGAGCTCACTGCATCTTATAGCAGAAACAGCTGTAAGCTAATGAAGTTGATTATGTAATTCCTGTTCCATTGTCATTTATTTAACCCTTAGGAGATGACAGGGCTGGTCTATTGGTCAAAAAGTCAAGTGACAAAGAAGATTGTATTAGTTCATTCAATTTCCTACAAGAATATATATAGTATTATTATTTTTTTATTTTTATTTTTTTTTTTGAAAAACAAGTGCATGCCCTCTGTAGGGCTTGTGAAATGGGCTGCACCTTCTTGGCACTGAAACTCCAAACGAAGCTCTATCTCAAAAGGGCTAATATAAATCAATAAATGAAGGCAACAAGCTGGCAGAACCATGAGCATACCAGGCAAAAATGCCTAGTGCCATTTTCTCCTTTACGTTCTGAGTTCAAATTCCACCAAGGTCAACTTTGCCTGTCATCTTTTTAGGGTCAACAAAATAAGCACCAGCTGAGCTTTGAGATCAATGTAATCAATTTATTCCTCTCCCAAAATTACTGGTCTTGTGCCAAAACTTTCAACCAACATACATTAGTAAGTATTTACTGTGTAACATACAACATGCCTCATTTTTTAAATAAGGCCTCAATTGCTCTAATATCAAGCACTTTTAACTCTTTCAATACCAACCTGGCTGAAACCTCTGGCTCTGTAGTACAAATGTCTTGTTTTCATAATTTTCAAATTAAAATCTTCCACCAAACCTTAGTCACAATTTATGTTCGTACACTAGCTTAATGATAACTTATTTTACTAAATTCTTTGTTATATTTAGAATTAATTGAAAGAAACACAAAGCATCTCAAAATAAATACAGTAACAAAAGGGTTAAAGTAATAGCAACGGCCAATTTTCTACATTACTTTCCATGTGTTTTCCTTGGCAATAATTATAATTCCATGTCTCATAATGGCCTTTCAACTAAAAGCACATTCTTATACATAAATCATTGTAGTCATTTAAAGAGGGCTTAAAATTGTGTCACACAACACAGTATTTCTCACATGTTTAATCATGAGATACAAACATTCTAAACAGCAACTGAGAAAACATTGAGAATTGCTCTCCCTGATTATTACAACATTTGCTGTTCATTATTCTTCAAAGTTCATCTGAACTCTCAAATATATATATATATATACTTTTTAAGTCAGCATAATTATGCTAAAAAGATAAATTTTGAAAACACATACTTTGAGGAGACCTAAATATACCACTGTCCACTGTTTTGAATCACAAAAATTAATGTATAGCTGCATATGTGAGTGCATCTATAAGTAGATATTTGGATGAATATGAGCATCTGTGTGTATTTATATCTTATGCATGTGTGTGTATGTATTTGGGGGTACACATGGACATGTATAAGTCTTATATTGAGAGAGCTTCATAAAGGCCATACATTTCACAAGTATGTAATATTTAATGTAATATTTAATGAAATGCAATGTAATATTTAATGAAACAGTTGACCTTACAATGGAAAAGAAGTGGCCAGTTTTGAGTATACTATATCTCTTATATTGTGGAATACACTTTACAGAAAAGACAAAACTGAAGAAAAAAGAATTGTCTTATTCCATACAACAGATACTAAACAGTTCTGCCAACCAAAATTCCCAGACTTGAACTTTCTGGTGCTTTTTTTTCCACCTACACTCTCTTTTCACCCTTGTTTTGTTGCAATACAATAACCTTGTTTCAATTAATTTGGAAAACAATGAAGAATCTAGTAAAATAACTTTGTCATTATTAAACTGGTGTTAGAAACATAAATTAACACAAAATTTTGGTGAAAGATTTTTAATTAGACAGAAAGTTTGTAATATAGACATCACATTAGACAGAAAGTTTGTAATATAGAACTAGGAGTAGTCTCAGGTGAGTTGGTACTAAAAAGGTTACTAACAAAACTTACAATTCAAACTATCAATTTGACCAATGACTAACAACAGCAACTTCTGTAAGTCAAATAATTTCAGAAGTCTAAGTAGGCTTAAAAAGGTTGTAAGCTTGCCTCACAGTAAGCTGCCAAACCAAAACAGGGTTTCTATGTGAACACTCAACCTCTTAAAAATAGCATTCAGATCTCCTTTAAAACATGGTCAGTTGACTTTAAAGAGGAAGGCGTAAGCATCCAGGATAGAATAGTCCTAAATATACCATACTTTCAGGGTGCAGTCATGGCTGTGTGGCAAGAAGTTTGCTTCCCAATTACACAGTTCTGGGTTCAGCCTCACTGTGTGGCACCTTGGGCATGTATCCTCTACTAAAGCTCCAGTCTGACCAAAGCCATGTGAGAAGATTTGATAGACGGACACTGAAAGAAGCTGAAGATTTTCTTAGAAAAAAGACACTAAAAATTCAATAATACATTTCAGAAAGAACAGAGTACTCAATGGTCATGCATTCTTTGATGACTCTCTTACAAAAATTCACGTTTCTTAGTTTGTCTTAGGAAATATTTTCTTCTAAGTAGTGTAAAGGCACAGTTTTAGCTAAATAAAAGTACAACTTCTGGACAGCCATTTGGTGTTACTACTTTATGGCATTTAGCAAGGTAAAATATGGAGAAAATACAACTAGAACAATTGTCTCTATTTGTACATTTGGCAATAAATCAGCAAAAAAAGCAAATTTATGATAACGGGCATCATTAGAAAATTCGGAGAAGTCAGTCTAACTAGCAAACTTCATAAATTCACTTGTAACAATTTTACTTCTTATAATAATCATGTAATTTTTGTGTTGTTAAATACTTCACAATAAAAGAGTGTGTGTGTATGTATACCATTACTAAAAGCAATCTCCTCTATATAGATTTCCCCATAACGTGTGTTTAACCCTTTCATTACCAATCCGGCTGAAACCAGCTCTGGTTCTGAGTACAAATGTCCTGTTTTCAAAAGTTTTGAATTAAAATCTTCCACCAAACCTTAGTCACAATTTATGTTCCTAACACTAGCTGAATGATAACTAAGTTATTTTACTAAATTCTTTGTTATATTTAAAGTAATTGAAAGAAACACAGAGCATCTCAAAATAAATACAGTAACGAAAGGGTTAAAATAATCAAGGTGATTACACTCAATGCAAAAAGTACATTCCAAAAGGTTTGTGCCATTATTTTTTTATCTTTATTTTTTTTTTTAAAGAGCTAATAATTTTTAAGAAAATCTTTCAAATATTATGACTGTATCAAGTTTTTTTTTTTAACTTTTAAATATATGTAAATATACAGAAGTATATATGCATTATAAACTTGATTTTCACTTACATAAACAGGAGATTCTTGGGGCGAAAACACCATACAACAACCCTCTGAAATAAAATGAGAAATAAATAAAGAATGTATCATTGTTCAAAAACACATGTATATGACAAAAAAAAAAAGAAGAAAAAATCACAATTTTCCACCAATACAAATAGAAAGCATACACAGAAAAAAAAAGCAATAATGAAGCAACAAAGCTTTTTATAAGATAGACACACCCAAAAACAATAAAAACATAATGATGATTCAAATTTGAATGAAAGTTATGTACACTGACATCATATGTGTATACAATCAACTAAACTATGTATTATTTATGTGGGAGGGTCTGTGAGAATTGTAAAAAGAAGATAAAAACTTGCAAGGTTTAAAAAAATTGAATGTTTTTTTTTTTACCTAAATGTTCTAAACTTGTCAAACATCATGGCGAAGACAGAGAATTATACATGGATGCAAAGGGGATGGATGTCAATAACAATTGAAGTGGGGGAATAATTGGTATTTATCAATTTGAGGACCACTGGACTCAATGAAATAATATTCCTAACAGTAAATCTTTAATTAAGGCTGCAAGCTGGTAGAATTGTTATCATGTTGGGCAAAATGCTTAACAATTGTCCATCTTTACGTTCTGAGTTGAAAATATCCATCGAGGTTGACTTTGCCTTTCATCCTTTTGGGGTTGATAAAGTAAGTACCAGTTAAGCACAGGGGTCGATGTAATCGACTTAAACCCAACTCGCAAAATTGCTGGCCTTTTGCCAAAATTGGACATCAATATTAAATTGCTAGTTAAGGTGGTGAACTTGGCAGAAGAATTAGCATGCCAGGCAAAATGCTTAGCGGAACTTCATCCATCTTTATGTTCTGAGTTCAAATTCTGCTGAGATTGACTTTGCTTTCATCCTTTTAAGGTCAATAAAATAAGAACTATTTGAACACTGGTGTCAACACAAATGACTTAACCCCTCCCCCAAAATTACTGGCCTAGTGCCAAAATTTGAAGCCAATATTAAATCACTAATTAATATTTTGTTTTATCATTAGTGATATTAGCAATGACACTTATTTGGAAAGCTTCCGTTTGGATGTTTTCTGAGAAGAAAATTCCTACCTGAGACACTGATTTAAGAGAATGTTTATAACAGTAGTAACAAATTGACTTACTAATGAGAAATTACAAGCTGGCAGAGTTATGGTAGAAGAGGAAAGTTGGGAGGGGGGGGGGTTAATGAAATAAAAGTATTTCTGCTCCAGGAATTGATGTTGCGCCAAAAATATACTACACTGATGCTTCCAAAGATTATTTACAGGTTGTGAGTATGCATGCATGCAGTGTCATCATCATCATCATCATCATTGACCATCAGCTTTCCATGCTGGCATGGGTTGGACAATTTGACAGGATCCAACAAGTCACAGGGCTGTGTAGTGCTCCAGGGTCTGCTTTGGCACACTTTCAATGGATACTTTTCCTAATACCAACCACTTTACAAGGTGTACTGGATGCTTTTTATCATGCCACTAGCCTTGGTGAAGGTTGCTAAGTAACTTGCAAGACAGAAGAAAAGAAAAAGGAAATGCCTCCTCGGCTAAGTGGAGAGGGGGGAGGTATTTGATGATTTGGTACTAGATTCTAATTTTAAGTATTCAAATTTGAATTAACCTCATGGGCATTATTAAATTTAAAACAAAGAAGACAAGCCTTTAAATTGTTAAACTGCAATAATAAAAATACTGAATGAAAATAGCATGCACAGACCAGCCATCCAAATCAATGACAAAAGAACAATAAAAGACACAAAAAGCCAATTAGCAACATTTTGTTCAGTTCTAGGAAGTTTTTTGTTCAGTTCTAAGAAGTTTTTTTTTTTTTTTCTTTTGCTTTTATCGATAAATACATAACCTGCTTAATAACTATGCTTAATCTGAAATGAAAAAGAGTTGGAAAACAAAAAGTAATTAAAAAAAAAAGGGGGAAAAAAAAGAACAATGCATGAGCAATGATAAAAAGATATTTTTATTGCAAGCTAAACAAACAAGCTGTTTATCACATTTTGTTAATATCAACATTAATTGGAAAAAACAACAGTGTGATTGATTGATAGATGGATGGATGGATGGATGGAGACAGATAGACAGACATAAATTGATATAAACAGATATAAATACATGCATACATAATCACTTCAGTTTCAACACATGGTCCTAGTCCAAATCACTTGCTAGGCTAGGCAAATACAACTGATGCCCAAACACACACAAACAAGCATGCACTTGCATACACACACATACAAACAAACAAACAAACAAACAAACAATACATTCACATTAGGGGCCTGATTTTGCTTGTTATAGTCACAACAGTTTACCTGCTGTATCCTCTGGCCATCTTCAAGGGCCTGTTGTATTCAGTAATATGAAGCAATGTAATAGTGTATATAAGCATTGATTTAGTGCAAGGTGCAATAGTTAAGCTAGTGGACATGAATTCAGACCTTAGTTCAGTGTGTATATATATATATATATATATATATATATATATATATATATATAATTGATAAAGGAAACAGAAAATGGATTTAGTACGAATCTTTATTCTTCCATTTCCTTTATAAATTATAAACTCGACAAATACTGCAGATTTCTTGACAGTAATCCACTGAAAATTGTATCATTACTGTGGATGACATCAGGTAGCCCAAATGGTGAATGTGCTTTAACCAACATAGTAATAGACATACACCCTATGTCCAAGTAGTGTGTGTGTGTGTGTGTGTGTGTGTGTTTGTGTATAAATAACAAAACAGGAAATGTTTTTGCTATCATTCATTCACTATTACATGCTTCATTTGCTAAAAGGAATTAAAAAGTCTTACAAGTTAGCTAAACACGTAAAGAATTTCCTATTTACCCTAACTACCTACACAATATACATACATACATACATATAT
>NC_068982.1:33653445-33658178 GCF_001194135.2 Octopus bimaculoides
ACAAAAAATGGGACAAGAACACAAAACATCCAGACAGATGATACAAAAAAAGGGACAAGAAAAAACAAGGGCAGGTCATTCGGAGTTTTCTTTCCTCAGTTGAGTTCCAGATTATCTTTGCAATTTCGGCCGGTTATACTCGAGATTGCTCCAATCTGACCAGCTCCAAGGGAAAACTAAGCTAAGAGCACTAGATTCCTTGGAAGAATGCAGCAAATGTATCCGAAAACAAGGACGGGGGGGGGGATAAAAAACAGAGTAATGGCACACAAATACAAATAACATGACATTAACAACAGGTGTCTTTCGACTAAGGACGAATTAGGTTAAGCTGGCGTGTGTGGAAGTGAAGCCTTGCAGCAGGGACATAAGAGATGACAGGCATGGGAGGAATATAGATGTTGCATGAATGGCAGACGAACCAAGAAAGAACGGTCAGAAAGAGGAGGGAGGTAAAGGCAGAGGGATAAAAGAATTAGAGAGGAACGAGAAAAAAAGAAAAGGGACAGAGAGTGTATATATATATATATATGCAACAATATGTAAACAAAATTTTGTTTTTTGTATCCTTTTGCTTTTGGAAGCATCAAATGTGTATCATATCATACAGACAAGAAAGTAATATTTCAAATAATAATATAGCTGTAAAAACAACAGAAAGATTGGAGTATTTTACACTTGTAAGACGGCTACATCATCATCATCATCGTTTAACGTCCGCTTTCCATGCTAGCATGGGTTGGACAATTTGACTGAGGACTGGTGAAACCGGATGGCAACACCAGGCTCCAATCTGATTTGGCAGAGTTTCTACAGCTGGATGCCCTTCCTAACGCCAACCACTCAGAGAGTGTAAGGGTTAGGGTTAGGGTTACTTACTTGTCTGCATGAGATATATACATATACACACACACACACACACACAAACATATTTAGTGTTAGCTGTTTGTTAAAAGAGTACTCAACATCATTGCAGAGATTAAGATATTTTGGTCAAGTCCTATCTTGCCTGAAGATCCTATGTACCTACAGGTGAGATTCAGTGTAGCAAGAGACTGGTTTATTCAAAATAATGAGCACATGCATGTGTGTGTGTATATAAAACCCACACACATTGGTTCAAGCAGAATGTGAGAACAAGCAGGGGAGTAATAATTAGGAAAATATTCCTAGGATGGACAATGGAATGTGAATTATCTATTGCAATAAGCTTTAGTAAAGGGTGCAGTTTCAAATTCCAAAAATGTTACCAAATGCATCAGGCAAACTGAAGAATGCCAGAGAATAGAACAACTGAAACTCCGTGACTGTAATAACCAAGATGATGATACTAAGTCTAAATATATCAGAGAAGTAATGATAATTCCTCGTCTCAGAAATTCAGACAATATCTACATGTATGCACATGTACACTGTTAGTGTGTGTATGTGCATATAAACACTGTATATTGTCTACACATTCTTACAATGCACACACACAAAAACACACAAATATATGTCAAATATGGGACATAGATGTTGAATGATGATGTTGAAGATAACGGTGATGATGATGACGATGATGATCATGACGTCAATGATGATGATGACAATGATGTACACATACAAAAAAATATATACACACACACATACCTACAGATACATTCATCTATTCAAACATATACTTACATATGTACACATACTAACATTATTATTGTTTTAACATGCACTTTTCCATGAGTAGGACAGAGTTTATTGTGGCAGATTTTTTAAAGTCAGATGCTCTTCCTGTCTCCAACACCCAACTGTTTCCCAAGGAAGGTAATATTTTCCCTTGGCCAGAAATGTTTACACAGAATATTGGCAATGACAATGCTTTCACGACAGCATCACTCACAACTATTGCATGATACACAATCTCGCATACACTTATACTGACACATATGCATACACACACATACATATGCATATGCGCGCGCGCACACACACACACACACACACACACACACACACACAGACAGAGGTTTTTTTTTTCAATTTTTGTACATCAAATCCACTCACAAGGCTTTGGAGGACATTTTCCCAAAGTGCCAGGTGATGGGCCTGAACCTGAAACCATGTGGTTGGGAACAAACATTTCAATCATACAGCCACATATGTGTTTATAAATATATAAGAGAAAATAATTGGTATGTATTTGTTGATAATGTAAATTGTGTGAATGTGAGAGAGACTTGTTTTTAGTATTGTATTTTATAACTATTTAATTTCAAGGACATTTTGTAAAATTCATCAATTTATTATAATCCTGTAATTAATCTTTTCTAATATAAGCACAAGGCCTGGAATTTTGTGGGGAAGGAGTTGCCATTTACATCAACATCAGTGCTCGAATGGTACTTATTTTATTGACCCCGAAAGAATGAAAGGCAAAGTCAATTTTTGGTGGAATTTGAACTCAGAATGTAAAGAGCTGGAAGAAATACTACTAAGCATTTTTTCTGGTGTGCTAATGATTTTATCAGCTTGCCGCTTTTTTACTATCCACTGATTAATAGTACTTGAAAGATTAGAGTAAACACCAAATTGTTGTTGTTATTGTTGATGTTGTTGTTGCTGCTTAGCCCCATGGAGGATCCCAAAGGTCAAATACTTTCCAGCTATATCTATTCCACACCAGCCTCCTACAGCCAAAATGTATCCAGGATTACATTAGCCAATGTAGCCTTTCCAACATAAGATAGCAGAATACAACTCAAAGAGTATATGACTGCTATTGCTAGCAAGTTAGTATGTCCCCTTGCATATTTTTCATTTGGAAATCCATCTATTTCTGCTCTTCGGCTATACTGAATTATGCTATGAGTTCTTCATTTTATCAATTTTAAACATACAAAATGAGGGCACGGTGGTTATTGTGCTAGGCTACTGGTGAATTTATTGTGTCTGTATGTGATCTCCAATCCTGCCTGTGCTCTCTTATGATAATCTATTAAGGTAACCCACATGTAGCTGAGTGATTAGAGATATTAACAGCATGCAGTTACAGTATCTAATCACACTGGAAAATGAATGATATATTTTAACGGATTGTTTTTAAATGCACAACTGAAATATAATCAAATTTGCCTACATGTGTGTGTGTATAGAGAGAGAGACATATATATTCATACATATTTACATACACACACACACACACACACATACATATATGAGTGTGTGTGTGTGTGTGTGTGTGTGTGTGTGTGTGTGTGTGTGTAAATGAATATGTATATGTTTACATATGCGTGTATGCACACACACACACACACACAACTGTCTAAAACATAACATCAAAATGAAACTGGGTTGGCTATTCAAAATACAATATGAATTATACCTCTTACAATTAAATATCTTTAATGTTACACAATTAAAATGATTAAATTTGTAACGTAAGTTTTCTTCCCCCAAACTACAAGATCATGATGTACAGTTAAGCAGAAATGAATGCTTATATGTATGTGGAAAAAATGACAATCCTAATAACTTGTGTCTCATTTATGTGCGTGTGCACACACACACACACACACACACACACACACACAAGCAGAAAGACCAGAAATGTAGGTAATCAGACAGAAAGTATATTTTAGGACAAGTAATATAAAATATAATTATATACTTTTAGAAGATTAAAATATATACATTTTTCTTAATTTTTTTAAAAATAAAATTATTAATTATATCAAGAAACTCACTTTGTAGCCACATGGCTTTGGATTTGGTCCCACTGTGTGGCACCTGGGTACAGGGTCTCCTGCTATGGCCCTGGGCTGACAATGCCTTGTGAGTGAATTTGGTAAATGGAAACTATGTGGAAGCCTCTAAGTGTGTGTGTGTGTGTGTGTGTGCGTGTGTGTGTGTGTGCGTGTGTGTGTGTGTGTGCGCGCGCGCGTCCCTTTCACACTATTTGACAACCAATGTTAGTTTGTTTATATCCCTCTTACATTAGCAGTTTTGGCAAAAGGGACAGATATTTTAAAAACAAGAAAAAAGAAGAAAAGTACAAAGGACAATTTTTTGGACAAACTATTCAAGACAGAACCCCAGCATGGCCACAGTCCAATTGAAACAAGTAAAAAAAATAAAGAGAAGAGAGAAAAGAGATCAATACCTGTAATTTTTTCTCTTTCCATGACAGTTTTTGCTTTACTAAAAAACTATTGCCATAGTAGTTTCCAACAGTAAGCATATGTCAGGTAAAAATACATCGTTTAGATACATCAAACATGTAAAATAAATTTAATTATGTTCAGAATATCCGAAGGACAGGTGGAGTGATGCTCAGCATGTACAACTTCCTTATAGCACTTGTATACTTTTCCACATAAACAGAACACAATAGTTCACAGGTACAAATCTGTGGCAAATTGTTTTCAAAAAGAAGCAGAAAGGTAAAAATACAGGTAAAATCATAACACCTGACAGTGTATGGTTTGTTTCATTCTGCAAGCCAGCCATGTTTCAGTTTACACCGACAATACTTGGAACAGGTTGTAAAAATAACCAGCTCATAAACAAAACAACAACAAAAGCAGCAACAGCATGTAAAATCAAGGAAGATTGCAAGTAAAGACAATCCTCATATATGTGTGCACATGTGTATATGAGAGAGGGGGGAGGGGGAGGGGGAGAGAGAGAGAGAGAGAGAGAGAGAGAGAGAGAGAGAGAGAGAGAGAGAGAGAGAGAGAGAGAGAGAGAGAGAGAGAGAG
>NC_068982.1:33659133-33660670 GCF_001194135.2 Octopus bimaculoides
ATACACACACACACACAAACACATGCATGTGTATATATATATAACATACACACATACACACACACACACACACACACACACACACACACACTAGAAAGGAAGGGAGTAAATTATTCAATGCCAGCCAAAATAACCCAGACAGCTACTATGTTAATTGTTTTTAAAATGTAAACCGATTACATATAAGAAGCTTATAAGCATTTTCACCTTCCTCTCTGGAGCAACCTATCTTTGTTTCCTTTTTTTTCTTTTGTTTTATTTTGCTTCGTTTTAATTTTGTGCACAAGTTTGTGAGTGTTACATACAAGTATGCATGTATGAAATATATGTATTTGAAACACACACACACACACACACACACACACACATTGTGCAGCTTACAATAGTGTTTATGTGTGTTATGTATGTGTGCATTGAAAAGAGAGTGGTATGAGAGACCCATAGGTGATAGTCAGATAATATAAATTAACTGTCCATTTTTATGTGATTCATAAAGGCAACAGAGTGAAGAGAATATATCAAAAAAGAAAAAGGTGAAACTTTATAAGGTCAGTAACAAGACTAATTTTGTTCTGTTAAAATCAAAAAGTGGAAACTTTAATTCATCAAACCGGTTCAGTTTTTCAATAATATTAGATCATTTGTAGGTATATTTAAATTATGAATTCAAGTTGAAGATAGAACTTACTTAATTCAGTTAATATAAACTCTAAAGATATGGTGTGTGTATGTGTGTGAGACCATTGTAAGCAACAGGTTTGATATTTTGCATTAATAAGAGAGTGGGGGTAGCAATGAGGGAGGGAGAAAGAGAAAGAGAGAGGGTGATCTATGCTGAGAAACTGATAGGAAAATACAGATTAGTTTCAAAAACTTTGTATATGTGTTGATTGCTCTGTTCCTTAATAAAAGTATAACCTTCTTTTCAACTAAAGAGATAAAGGGATGACAAAAGCAGCTGTCTTTGCTTAAAGAAAGAAATATCGAAGAAAGAAAATAGGAAATCAAGAGAATGATTTTAGCAGCATAGGATCAGGCCCTAAGGATAAAGTGGATCAGGGTACATAAGTAGGACAGTAGAATATGTAACAACATAGGGGAGAATGAAGCTCATGTTACATCAGAATACTCACAGTTAGCTCAAAATGAATACTAAAAGTTTAGACATGACAAAATTGTTGCAGTAATTCACCTGAATTTTCATTAGAGGTTTTGTTGTACATGCACACGAAAGAGTTAAGACTATTTTGTAGGAAAAGAAATGAAAGTCCTGGAAAATTAAATGAGGCTGTTATGCAACTTTCCCATACAAACCAACAGGAGAAGGGGGTACCACAAGCCAGATACTCTTACATAGTAGAGGAGCATGGCTTAGTGGTTAGGCTGTTGGACTCATGATCCTGAGATCGTAGTTTTGATTCCTGAACTGAACAATGCTTTTGTGTTCTTGAGCAAAACACTTCATTTCACATTGCTCCAGTTCACTCAACTGGTAAAAATGAGTAATCCTGTGACAGACTAGTGTCCCATCCAAGGA
>NC_068982.1:33660680-33661458 GCF_001194135.2 Octopus bimaculoides
ATATATATATATATATATATATATATATATATATATATATATATATATATATACACACCAGAGAAACTAGGAAACCAGCCCTATGCTCCTTACTAATGTGGACTAACCCATACTCTTGCATAATCAATAACTGGCACTATAACCAATACGCCATTCAATTCGCTTTCTACACACTTCTTCTTCAATTTCTTTAACTCCACATGGAGCAAAGGGAGCCAACAAGAGATCTCCATCATTCAACTAAAATCCTTCAAGGTGGTGCCCCAGCATGGTCACAATGTAATGACTGGAACAAGTAAAAGATAAAAGGCCTACAAGTCAATAATTCAACACAACCTAATCAGTACATACTGTACAGAACCCTCAATAAAACCAATACACAAATTATACACCACATGTGAAACACAAACAACCATCCAGCAAAACAACGCAACTCATCATCATCATCATCATCATCATCGTTTAACGTCCGCTTTCCATGCTAGCATGGGTTGGACGATTTGACTGAGGACTGGTGAAACCGGATGGCAACACCAGGCTCCAGTCTGATTTGGCAGAGTTTCTACAGCTGGATGCCCTTCCTAACGCCAACCATTCAGAGAGTGTAGTGGGTGCTTTTACGTGTCACCCGCACGAAAACGGCCACGCTCGAAATGGTGTCTTTTATGTGCCACCCGCACAAGCCTGTCCAGGGGCACTGGCAACGATCTCGCTCGAAAATCCTACAGGAGCCAGTCAGGCGGTACTGGCAACGGCCACGCTCAAAATGGTGCATCTC
>NC_068982.1:33662402-33663595 GCF_001194135.2 Octopus bimaculoides
GTAACAGCATGGTTTATGAAACTTGCTTCCCAGCAACATGGTTTCAGGTTCAGTCCTACTGCATGGCATCTTAAGTATCTTCTACTATAGCCCCCAAGGTGATTAAAGCCTTGTGAATGGATTTGGTAGATGGAAACTAAAAGAAATTTGTTGTGTGGGGGGGGTCTCTCTATCTCTCTCTCCTTGTCTTGATATTGTGTGATTGTTGTAAATGAATGTCATTCATTACCAATACTGGGGGGGGGGACGTCTGGCCACAGGGAAGTATTACCTTGCTTGGAAACAGGTAAGGGTTGGCAACAGGAAGAGCATCAGGCCATAGAAAATCTGCTTCAGTAAACTAACACATGAAAGCATGGAAAAGTGGATGTTAAAAATAAAAAGATGATGAAGATGAAACAAAACAAAACAAAATTCTCACAAAAAAGCAAAAAAGACAAAGCTCACATACCTCAAGAACACAGAATTGCACCAGGTGGCACAGTAGAAACTCATAAAATTGTTGAAAACATGATGATAAATAGTAATGATAGTGGTGTTGATGATGATGGTGCAATAACAAATAATGAGCAGAATAAATGTATGTATTCGAAACTACGTAGTTAGATTTTTCACAGTAAATAATAATTAGACGAGGCAAGGATGGTAAGACCGTAAGACCTTGAAACATAAAAACAAATCCAAAGTAATCAGAACTAATTTATCAAATTTATAAATAAGTTTTTTGTTAACAACAAAAACAAAAGGCTACTCTAGAGCAGCATTTCTCAACCAGGGTTCCCCGGAACCCTATGGTTCCAAGAGAAAGAGTGAGATAAGCTGATGCTAATTTCATGATCGTAATATTACTATACATGTACAACATATCATTGGTTATTTTAATATTGTAATACAGGCATCATCCTATCTAACCTATTATGTTATCAAAAAATATAACAACTATTGCGGATATATTTAGTGATGTCTGTAATTTATGGATACCTTATACA
Source organism: Octopus bimaculoides (assembly GCF_001194135.2). NCBI lineage: Eukaryota > Metazoa > Mollusca > Cephalopoda > Octopoda > Octopodidae > Octopus > Octopus bimaculoides. The sequence goes on from NC_068982.1 coordinate 33,663,392, forward strand.
TACATACATACATACATACATACATATATATATATATATATATATATATATATATATGGTCACTACTACTACTACAACCAACAAAAAATGCTCCCACATGGACTATGTTGACACCAGTAAGGAACAATTATGAACTTTTCATTTAATTTCATTTTTTTTTAATATGTATTTTTGATAAGGTTCGTTTTTTCAAGAAGCGAAACA
>NC_068982.1:33663605-33665376 GCF_001194135.2 Octopus bimaculoides
TATATATATATATATATATATATATATATATATATATATATGATATTTGCTATGTGAACTATGATAAAAAAAAATATGAGAAAGATATGTTATATAATTTTTTTTGTGCAGGGGTTTCTTGAGAATGCAATTTATTTTATGGGTTACACAAGGGTAAAAAGGTCGAGAAACACTGCTCTAGAGAATGTTCAAGAATCCCCACACTGAAACTGGTTGAAACAGATAAACAATTAAAGTACGTTTAATTAATATTCCTTCTACAATAGGCACAAGGCCTAAAATTTAGAGGGAGAGGGCTAGTTGATGACATTGGCCTTATTGCTAAACTGGTACTTATTTTATTAACTCCAAAAGGATGAATGGCAACGTTGACCTTGGTGGAATAAGAACTGAGAATTTAAAATTGAAAAAAAAATGCCACTAAGTATGCTGCCCAGTGCAGTAATGATCTTGCAATTTACTGCCTAATACATTTAATTAATATATTTGCCTCTACCTGACACTTGATCTAATAGAAATAGCAGCTAAATCTTTTTCAAATCATACTCTACTGTCTTAAAATGGAGATACATTAGATAATGTAGTCAACTTAATCATCAAAAGAAATATAGTATTTTACCTTTTGTTCAGTTAGTGATATAGTTTAAAGTATGCTTATTTGGTAAATTTAAGATTAACCAAGAGTAAAGACAGTAATCAATACTAGTAATTAAGGTTTGTTCGGTACTAGTTAATAACTAATGTTTATCAGCTTAACCACATTCTGTTACACAACACTTATGTTACATTAAATTAAAAGTGACATTTAATCACAGAGGAAGAGGGATTTTTTTTCAGCTGAATATCTTTCCAAGTACTACCCAATTCACGTAGTTAAAAATTGCTTAAATATACCATTTGAAATATGTAATTTTGTATATCCAGTCAGACATATTGAATTTTAAAATCAAAAGAATGAGAGACTACTTTAAGCAATGTAACTACACACGTGCTGTTGGTGATTCTTTTTTTTTTTTTTTTTTTTTTTTTTTTTTTTTTCATTCTTTGGACTTTTCCCTTTTCCTTTTCAACAAGGAGCTACGTTCGAAACATCAAAAACTCTCCTTTTTTACCAAGCGTCAAAGTAATACATTCTATGTGCACACTCTCTTGTTTATTATTGTCATTTTTAATGTTTGTCTATTTGATTTGATTATATATATGGCTCTGACATGACTGAGTGGTTCAGAGGCTTGCTTCCCAACCACATGGTTTCAGATTCAGTTCCACTGTACAGCACCTTTGGCAAGTATCTTCTACTCTAGCCCCAGGCTGATCAATGTCTAGTGAGTGAATTTGATAGACAGGAACTCTGTGCGTGTGCGTGTGCATGTATCTTTGTCCATCCCACTACTTAATAACTAGTGCATGTATCTTTGTCCATCCCACTACTTAATAACTTAATAACTAGTATGAAGCCAGTATGCTCCGTTGGATGTGTAATGTCAATGTGAATACCCGTCAGAGTGTAAGTATCTTGAGAGAAAAGCTGAACATTAGAAGCATCAGTTGTGGCGTGCAAGAGAGACGATTGCGCTGGTATGGACATGTGGTGAGAATGGAGGAGGATAGCTGCGTGAAAAAGTGCCACACCCTAACAGTTGAGGGAACCCGTGGAAGAGGTAGGCCCAGGAAGACCTGGGCTGAGGTGGTGAGGCAAGACCTTCGTACATTGGGCCTCACCGAGGCGATGACTACTGACCGAGACCTTTGGAAATGTGCTATGCGTGAG
>NC_068982.1:33665624-33668805 GCF_001194135.2 Octopus bimaculoides
GCGGGTGGCACATAAAAGACACCATTTCGAGCGTGGCCGTTTTCGTGCAGGTGACACGTAAAAGCACCCACTACACTCTCTGAGTGGTTGGCGTTAGGAAGGGCATCCAGCTGTAGAAACTCTGCCAAATCAGACTGGAGCCTGGTGTTGCCATCCGGTTTCACCAGTCCTCAGTCAAATCGTCCAACCCATGCTAGCATGGAAAGCGGACGTTAAACGATGATGATGATGATGATGATGATGTTCATTAGTTTACATCCTGTAACTTAGTTTGTTCAGCAAATGAGACTGGCAGAATAAGTACCAGTCCAACAACTGAAACAAATAAAAGATATGGTTATATAAAACTCAACAAAACACAGACTAAAAGATACAGATTCACCCATTCACAAATTTATGATATACTCTGCTCGGAAGAATTGCAATTCCTAAAATAGTTTCTGCACCAAGCCATAACATTGAACTTTGAATGTGGTTTATAGCTTAGAGTCATATCCTAACACAGTTAACCTTGATTTCCAGAAGAGTCAATACAGTTAACCTCTGAATCAAGGAGGCTATCCTAATTAATAAGCTGAAACCAGCATTAAACAACAAACAAGAACTACGGGAAGCATACTGGCTGATGTAACAACACCAGTCTGCATGTCACTACCCTTTACCACATATCTGACACCACATACCAATAACAGCTTTATTCTATCTTCCATTCCTCCACATCTCCTGATAAATGGGTCTTAAATGCAGAATCTGTTTTGTGAGTCTTTTCTGTGATATTCTAAATAATACAAGTGTATTATAAAATTATTTATTTGCACGAAACTTCATCATGTGATCATTTGTTCATTAATTTCCTATTTTTTTGAACCAGTATTTATTAGCTTTTAATTTTACTGTCAAGATTCATTAACTCAAAGCAACTTGTCCCTTTTATAGATGGTTGGGTATGATTTGAGTGAGATTTGGCTGCTGCTTCAAGCAGGTCAAGTTACAACAAAGAAGCTCCATGGAAATTCATCAACATTTACAGCAAGATAACAATGCTGGTGAAATAATTTGCTATGAGAACAATTTTCATGAAACTATACCAATGGCGCTGATTGCATAAATTATGAAGTCTAGAATTCAACAGAAGAAAAGATTTTAAATACATATAATCCATATAAGCAGACTCTATTAAACAAAGCTGATGACGGTGAACGTAAATATGATTACGATGATGATAGTGATGACTACATTGGTGATGATAGTGAAAATGTTAACCGAGTTAGTTTAAATCATTTTAGGGTTGCTAACTAATAATTCATCACATAAATAACAGATATTTTATGTCACTCAGTAATGGCGAAATTCTGTGAACACCCTTAAAAGAAAAATGATGAATTACTAATTTGGTTTATTAAAACTTAATTGTAGTTCATGGTTTTCATTATGGATAGTAAGTATTATGGTAAAGAATGAGAGAAAACACGCCCAAACAGGTCATAAGCACATGAGCATGTTTAGGCAACATATCAAGTTTTAAACATGTATTGTCTTTGTAAGGTAGATATTATGAACAAAATAAAAACATGTCAAAAGAAGAGGTGCACTGAATAACCAGAAGACACTGAATTGGTTAAACAGAAACAAAGAAAACTACAACAAAAACATAAATTTTAACTATAGACTAATACAAACTCTTTCAGTTTTATATTAACATATTTCCTGCAAATAAAGGCAAGTAACTGTGTGTATATGCACACATACACTAATTATTATTCATGTCACTACTTAATAACAAAGTACTGCATATTTTTAACTAAATGTTTCTGGAAATATTTTCAAGTGCTACCGTTTCATCAGTGCCCCACCAATGTAGACCTGTTAAGAGAGTAACAGAATTCAGTAGTTATACATATTAACATGAAATAAAACCAAAGTTTGAGGAAACTATGGCCTGTGTTAGTAAAACTTACGTAAAGTTTGTAAATTTGGATAAGTTCATTAATCCTTTAGTATTTAAACAGCCCATTTCCAGCCAAAATATTCTGTTTTATATTAAAATGGGCCAGATCTCACCTGTCACACTTAACCTACAGTGTCATTCTAAAAACAAACAAGAGTATCATCAAAAATCCTAAAGCTATGACATAATACATAGTGTGAAGTAGCATGGCTCAGTGGTTAGAGTGTTGGGCTCACAATCATGAAGTTATGAGTTCAATTTCTGGACCGGGCTGTGTGTTGTGTTCTTGAGCAAGACACTTTATTTCACGTTGCTCCACTTCACTCAGTTGTAGAAATGAGTTGTGATGTCACTAGTGCCAAGCTGTACTGACCTCTGCCTTTCCTTTGGATAACATCAGTAGCATGGAGAGGGGGGGGTATGCATAGTGACTGTTGGGCTTCCATAAACAACCTCGCTCGAACTTGTGCCTTGGAGGGTAACTTTCTAGGTGCAATCCCTTGGTCAATGCATAATTAATTCAAAACTACGTGAATAAACAAGTATTACATACGACAGAGTAATCTGAATGCTAATTGGGCTGAGAGAGAAAAAAGTTTACTGCTAGAATTTGCAAAAAATGTTCTTTCCCTAACATGAAATGTCTCCATATGTCATGAAACTTAGCCAAATTTACAAATATCAATACTTAATGTGTTAGTTGACAAGAATTTAAGTTTAGTTAAAATTTCAAAATTCAAATCTGAACTAAACTATAGGTTTAATAAAGGTTTCTTAATTCAAAAATATGAAAAGATTCCAGGCATTATAAGTCACTTCAGACTTTTTACCTATAAATAAACAGAGTTTTTTACTATTTAAAATATTTGAAAATAGGAGGTAATTTGAAACAAATTTGTGTTTTTCAAATTTTAACTTTGGAGTGTAGGAAATTCAAACAGTACAGTTATCAGTGTTTCCTCCCATTTCACTATTTCATACAAGAACCATCTTGTTAACACCAATTATTGATGACAACAAGAAAGTCATTAATCCAAAACGGTTGCAAGAATATTATGCTCAAACTAAACATAGATGTTCAAAATTTCATTAAAATTGCAGGAGAGCTAGGAGTTATTCATGAATCATAAAAAACTAGAAATAGTTTACAATCGATAGAAAAGGAAATGATTAAAATGTATAGATAATGAGGAAAATAAGTTTTGGGATCAAATAACTAAATAAGAATTTATT
>NC_068982.1:33669399-33681360 GCF_001194135.2 Octopus bimaculoides
TTTTTTTTTTTTTTTTTTTTTTTTCCAGTTTAGAAACATGAAGTAAAACAATGTGTAGAGTCCACATCTGACTCACCAAGTCCCACTTTTGCTTGGCTTCCATCTCCAACAACAAAATGTGAATTCGGTCCACTTGATGGTAGATGCAGCATGGCTTTAGCCGACTTATTTTTCTTTTGTCTCGACCGCTTCTTTGCCCTTGGCATTTTTTCTATAAATTGTTAACCTGGGGGACAGAACATTTCCATACATTACAGCCTTCTCTAAGACAAAATATAAATTATCAACAAAAAAGATGCCACCTAGATTTTGTAAAAAGAGAGCAAGTATTCACAGAAGTAGGTTGTGAATTTGAAATAATTAAATTCACACTGCAACACCAGAATTTTATCTGAAATTAAGAAAAAATAATTATGAATCTAACTATCAATTCATCAATATATCTGTCAATCAATCTATGTGTACATGTGTGCGCACATGTGCTTGTGCCTCTGTGAGTGCGTGTGCATGATGTGTGTAAATAAGTTATGTTTTGAGGTTCACAGTTTTGTATTATGAGGAAGGGTGCCACTCAACCAAAGCATCAGTTTAGATGGTATCATATGTCTTCTACCATGAATCTGGGTAAAGACACTTAACAGTTCCACCTGTAGATTTTCTAGCAAATAAAAACACTTACTGTTCTACAAAACAATGGTACAGTATACAATAGAATCAATGTTTGATTAGTTTGTAGTTATGCTTAGGATCTCTTAACAGAAGCTGGATATGTGCTATCATTCAAATTATGGCAATGAGGACAACCACATTTCAGCAAATCTTAGGTATGCTCAATCAATGCTCCTTCAAGAAATATTACTGTTCTGCTTACGAAACAATTTGTTTAACACATGGAGTGGGGTTTGTTTTTACTGCTCATGATTCATTATAATAATAATAATAATAATAATAATAATAATAATAATAATAATAATAATAATGATTTGTAGCATATGTGCAAGTTCTCAAATTTTGCAGTCCACTTTGCTGGGCGGTTGGTGTTAGGAAGGGCATCCAGCTGTAAAAACCATGCCAAAACAGACACAGAAATGTTAGAAGTGAAGTACAATTGTGCTATTGCCTCTAGTACTTGATCTGTACAAATTTTAATGACCTAACTTCCCAGGAGGTGGAAAGCAACACTGACTTTAGTGGGTTTGAGTTTAAAAAAATAAAGAGATAAACATTTTTTTTGAGTTTCGACAAGAAGCCTGTTATAACAACAGATTAAGGCATTTGAGACAGTCAAATTAAAGTGAGGATTGACAAAATATTATTGTTGTTCCACATCTCTTGTACTATTACAAGTTATTGCTTATCTCCAGGTTAATTGTGATTGTGCAGACTTATGATCAAAAGCTTTCCCATTATAATCATTACATCATTTTACAGTTAGGTTTATGTTTAAGACAACATTATCCAATGAGTCCTTTGTTCATTTAAGAGGAGATTTTGCTGCTATTCCTAGCAGGTCATGTAACCCTAAAAAGGTTTCCTCACTGGCTCATCTATTAGAAGTTAGTTACATCAGGTGATTCATCTCCTATGGACAAAATGATAAGTTGTTCAAATTCATTTTACTCACTATAAAAGGTTTTTTTCTTCATCATTAGTGACAGAAGCAGTGTTACTTCAGAATAGCCATCTGCATGTCTTACTTAACACGGATATACTGTAGAAAGCATCTCATATAAGGAATATAGTGCTAAAATGCACAAAATTGAATTAGGGGCAGAAGAAAAGCATCCAGCAGCATTGATAGAATTGCTAAATCTGGGTTTTTGCATCTTTGCACGTCATGGTAGCAAGTATCCACTATCATTGCATGCTGAGATAAATTTTATCTCAACTGATATAGAAAAACAGTGATTAATAAATCACTAGCATTGCAAATAGCTGGCAGGTAAGGTAAAAATTTATTATTAGTAATGGAAGCAGTATTAGATCAAAATAGCATTCTGTACATCTTATTTTGGGTCAGTCAAATGTAAAGCTTATTTATCCATATTACTTTGAAATAATCATGTATTATTTCATAGCTTCAGGATTTTAATGTGGTTGTTTACTTTTAGAAAAACATAGTAGGGTAGGTGTAAGAGGCCTGATCTGGTTGGTTTCAGCATAAAACAGGTAGAATATTTGAGCTAGATATGGCTGGTTTAAATGTTAAAGGGTTAATGTGGATGTACTGTAGAAAGTCACAACACTGTGGTGTTCTTTTTACTTTGACTATCAAAATCTTAACAACATATTTTATTCAGTCTTTGATGCCAACATTTAATTATCTACTAGATAAGACTATTCAATAAGTCTTAAGAATTAAAAAAATTCAACAAGTGAAAGAATGATCTCACATCAATCAACTTGAGGAAGGTAAGAAGTATTAACATAGAATGTTTATCATATTCAATAGCTAGCATATATATTCTTAATATGTTCCAGCAGATGTGAATATGAATATGCTAACTACTGTTGTGCTTCATCATAGGAGAACAACTTCTTTAAGATGAATCTTTGTTCATAACACACTTGATTCATTAGCATAAGGGGACTCTGGGATACCCAGTGTTTTGACATCATTTTATCTCATCAGTTTGTGACTCTTGTTTATAACTTTAGCAAACAAATTATTTGCTGAAGCATGCTGATATGATGATAATAAATCATTTTTATTATATATCTATTATATTTTAAATATCAGCTCAAGAGCATCATTTAATGTGACAAAATCTTTCTATTTCACTTTAATTTTATTTCTTATCATTTGCTAGTCTACAGACATGTTTAGCAACACTTTCTATTCAGTTTTCAAAATAAGTTGACTTCAGAACTGATATTCTTTTGATCTTTTACTTGTTTTAGTTACTGCATGAGGACAATACTGGGTGCCACTTTCAAGGATATAGTCAGTTGTATCAATGCCAGTGCTTTGACGTACATTTTATTGACTTCAGAAGGATACAAGGCAAAGACAATCTATGTGTGGTTTAAATTCACAAAGTAAAGAGATGTAACCAAATACTATGAAATATTTTATCAAACACTCCACCGATTCTTCCAAGTCTACTATTTGATTACTAACTGCCTCAAAGCAAGCAAATCAATAAAGAAGAATTACAAGTAAAAACAAATGGGCACAGATGGAGTTGGAGAAAGATGACTGCATTACATAGTCAAAGGTGTACAGTGCACAAAGACCTGTGAGAGGAAATATTATAGCAGGAAAACCTTGGCATAAAAACAGTCCCACTCTCTCAGCCATGGAAGTTAAGATCCACTACTATGATGATCATTATAAATGGTGACTTCAAACTGTATTCAATAGAATACTTAAGATTCAATAGAATACTTAAGATTAGATTAGTGCTACATCGTGGGCTAGCAACCATTATCTCGGCCTATGCCCCTCAGCCAGAGATGCCTGATGGACAGAAAGACTGATCTTGTGACACCCTCTTGCTGACTACCTTGTCAACGAATGACAGAGACCTTCTCTATGTGGCTGGTGATTTCAATGGACATGTTGGACAACATGCAGGAGGTTTCCATCGCATACATGGAGACTATGGTTTTGGTTCCCACAATGAGGAGGGAACCAGGCTGCTGGAGTTCTGCGACGCAAATGCCTGCATTGTTTGCAATACTAACTTCAGGAAGCCTGCCAGCCACCTAGTCACCTACCAATCTGGTAGTCACACTAGTCAAATTGACTACATCCTTACCAGGAAAAGGGAAAGATGGCTACTTATAAATGCCAAAACCTTCCCAGACGAAGAATGTACCCCTCAACATAGACTAGTAGTTAGCGACTTCAGAATCAGGGCTAAATGGATGCCCAGCAGACGACCAGCATGGAGAAGAAGGGTCTGGAAGCTTAAAGATCCTGCAAATGGACAGAGATTCAGAGACATCTGAAAATAGCTAATTTCTATGATCTGATACAAAGAATTTCACCAAGCAAATATTAATCCATGTGTAAGGAAGATATTCTTACATGCATTTGTAAAAGCATACACAAGCACACACACACACACACACACACACACACACAAGTGTGCATACACCCACACACATATAAACATGCACACACACATGCATACAGGCACTCAGACATATGTGAGCATGCATAAGGGACAACTGAAGAAGAGAAATATTCTTTATGTTGCATGTCTTGCTTCTCTGTTTGTTTTTTCGTTGTTCGAAAAAATGTTCATTTTCTGTCTTTGTCTTTATGTTTTCGTTTCTCATTGTGTTTAATGTTTTTTGTGATGTCCTGTACCCATATATGCATGTATGTATACATATAGATGTAGGTATGTACATATATGTATGGATATATATGCATATATTTATATATTATTTATGTTATATGATCGAACGCTATGCACTGTCTCCAAGTAGTAAGTTTTATATATATATATAGTATGGTGGGAGACCTCTACACAGTTTCCATTTACCAAATTCACTCACAAGGCATTAGTCAACCTGAAGTTATAACAGAAGACACTTGCCAAAGATGCCACACAATGAGATTGAACCCAAAACCATGTGGTTGCAAAGTAAGCTTTTTAACTGCACAGCTATGCCTTCACTTACAGTAAAGGAAAAAAATGTTTCTGAAAATCTTGTCATTTACTTTTAAATTTTCACAGAAACATCACAAATATAATTAAGTCATCCCTAACAATCTCACCAAACTATTACAACTTATGCTCATGCAATGTTATTTTTTTTAACTGTAGTTGTTGTTACATATTTTCCACTATATTATGAGAATTTTATATTTCATAGTGTGGGAAAAAAATGTAATTTGACCTTGTAAAATCTCTTTACAATGGATTCATTCTTCTTCTCAACATTTCTTAACTATACAGGTGCATTTTTAGTTATATAATTTCTCTGTTTATGGATTTCATATACAAAAGAAAACCATAAACTTTTACAAGTGTCAGGCAATAAACTCGGCCTCAGACTAGAAAATTCTACTTGTATATTTATTCACTTGCGTATTTGTATATTCACACATCAATTTTGGGAGTAGTCTATAGTCATGGTCAGTTCTAAATCCTCTTGATACCAATCTGACTGAAATCACCCCTGGTTCTATGATACAAATTCCATTTTAAAGTGATTTAAATTAAAACCTTCAATCAAAATTTCATGTTCATTTATATTCCAAACACCAATTTAATAATGAGAAAGTTATAATTCTAAATTCTTCATTATTTTCAAAATTAATTGAAATAAAGGCAGTGCATTTCAAAGTGTTTATGGTAACAAAAGGGTTAAGGAATAAAATATCCTCCAAAAGAATTTTTTTTTTTTTTACTTGTTTCAGTCATTGGACTGTGCCTATGCTGGAGCACCACCTTGAAGGGTTTAGTTAAACAAGTTGACCCCAGAATTTGTTTTTATGTCTGGTACTTAATCTACCCTATCAGTCTCTTTTGCTGAACAACTAAGTCACAGAGATGTAAACAAACCGACAACCAACACCTGTTGTCAAGCAGTGGGGTAGAGAATGGGGGGGGGTGAATGCAGTACAAAGACATGCATGTAGATGTGTACATGATGGGCTTCTTCCAGTTTCCATCTAAAAGATTTGGGAATTTGGTTGGCCTGGAGCTACACTAGAGGACACTTACCCAAGGAACCAGGCAGTGAGATTAAACCTGAAACCATATGATCAGATAGCAAGCTTCTTACCACACGGTCGTAAAAAGTTTTTTAAAAAACCAGTTGTTTTAGTAACCTAACACCAGACATAGAAATCAAGGGAGAAAAAGCAGACTAAACTTTATAAACAGTGATAGTAAAATGTACTTTCTTTGAACAAAGCAGTGATGAAAATATCATTAAAGCTAGCTGTTTTAGAACGTTTCGTTTTATGTTAGGATTAAAAGCAAACATACATAGGGCTACATCTAGATATAGATATAGCAATAGCAGTCAAGTTTAGACATTTAACTATCCTATTAGTTACTACTCAATTGTTTGCTTCCCTTCCAGTTGTTTCTGTTTCTTTTCTAATACTAAAATAAGAGTGTGAGCTTCCAAGGAGCTCTCACTCACTCACTCACTCACTCACTCACACTCACACACACACACACACCATTTCTTTTCACTCAAAAGAGAGTTTAGTTTTTGACATAAACAGAACATATATAACTTTGGTCAATACCAATGTATTTTTATTGGAATTCCTAAATAAAAAGGAAATTCTGTTAGTTCTATCAGTATTGAAATACCTTCTAAATCATGCGGGGCATTTAATGACAAGTGCTCAGCCTCAGTAAACATCGTCTGAACTGGATGAGAGATAATAATCACTTCAACAAAGAACAGTATTCTACCAGATCCAGCATTCCCAAATAAGTTGCTACCTATACTTGGTAGCTGGATTAACTTAAGCCATGCAAAATGATATCACCTGCCCAGAAATGCCATGCAACACCTGTAATAGATTAGAACTCACAATCTATGAATTGATAATTTAATATGTTATCAACTGATCCATTTCAATTCTACTTAGGTTCATATCTACTAAACAAAATTCTTACTTTAGTTAAAAGAACAGAGCGCATTCAGTATAATTGTTTCTATATTAGCCACAATCTTTACTCCTAGTCACTATATCACTGCATCAACCAGACTATTGGATGTTATTATACACCACTGATCACAATGCACTTCCTTGCATTGTCATAGCTTTCAAATGGTGCCACTCTACTTGCTAGACAGGCAGGCCTATGGCATGTAAGTGACCAAGAACACAACATTCCTCCTACATGGGATGCCAATTTATCACATTTGCAACTGAGTAGCCGGGAGCAACATGAAATGTTTTGTTTAAAAACACACACACACCTCCCAGTTCAGGAATTGAAACCATCTTGTAATGGTGAGCACAACACCCTAACCACAACATCAAGTGTATTCACTTATTCTTACTGCAAGCTTCACACATCCTATCTGCTGTAGATGTTTTAAAGCATAAATCTGCAAGTTATAGATAGTTATTCATCCCATGACCTGCATACTCAGTCAGAACTGACCTAGTGCTGTGCAACAACAACAAGAGCAGCAACAGTTGATTTACAATCAATAACATTCAACACCACAAACATACTGATGCTATCAGGTTTAGCACAACCCTACTGAACCAGCTTCTAATTATATCATATAAGAGGCAAATGGCCAATTTAACTAAACTATTGCCATCACACCCAAGCAGAAGTAATCTGATAGCATGTACCATACCGTTGGTGTTTATATAGTCGCAAGAAAATACAGACACCAGCTCAGCTCTCCTACTTCTTGACCCAACAGAACATTGAGGATGTGACAGCTGGAGTAAGTAAAGGGCTGTGCCAGCACTAGGTTGGAGATCATTTTCAGCTGAGCAGACTGGACCAACATGCAATGAAGTGTCTAGATCAAGAACACTGCACATGACCTTAGAATTGAAAGCCTAACACCTTTAATATTAGGTCACATGACATTACATAAACTGCACATGAATGATTTATAAAGCAATGTTTGAAGCTCTGAAACAACATTGCAGTTCAGATATTTAACCAATGAATGAATCCAGTGGTCAGTGATATCATCATCCTCATTATCGTTTAACATCTGTTTTCCATACTGGCACAGGTTGGACAGTTTGACAGGATCCAGCAAGTCGCATGGCTGCACTAAGTTCTAATGTCAGCTTTAGCATGGTTTCTACAGCTGGATACCCTTCCTAATGCCAACCATTTTACAGCGTGTACTAGGTGCTTTTTATCACGTCACTGGCACTTGTGAATTTGCCAAGCAATTTGCAACAGAGAAGAACAGGGGGAAAAAGGAAGCCAAAAAGGCTCCAGTTACTAAGTATGTGTGGTGGGAATTTGAGTGGGTAGGTGGTTTTATGCCAAGTGTTGAAGACTAAAGTATGATAGAGAGACAAGCATAAGTGCTTTGCTAATGTGTGACATGTGGAATAACCATCAAATGCTTTATTGTGTCATATCCAATTCTGTTCTTGTAAAAAGATTTGAATGTTTTCCAACCTTTTTATTATGCTAGATTTATAACAGGCATAAAATATTATAAAGTAAGACACCAATGACTTGCCATTAAGACTTAGTATTCAATTTCTAACTGCAGTTATAATCACTTCCTAATATTCATGAAAATCAAAATTGGATTCCACCCTACCAAAAATTTTTATACTTCATACTTCATTGGATATGACAATGAAAAATCATTTTAGTAATAGTCATATCAATCTACATCCAAAAATGGATATGCATTTTTTTTTTTTTTTTTTTTAGTTTAAATAAAATTAAGTATAATTGTTGTCAACAGATATTTATTATAATTGTTATAAGCAGTAAAACATTAGCAGCAGATATTTGCTTAATGCTGAAATATACTGCAGCTTACAAGAGCTTTTCATTTGTCAAGTGCAAACAAGTTAAGCAGATCTTGTAATTTGGTACTGTTTTGACTGCTTAAATATAATGGTCACAAATCATTTATACGACATTCAGTGAACAAAAACAAAGTAAATAATACAAAATAAAATAAAACAATTTACTAAACAAAACAGGAAAAATAAGCTTAATGCCAAAATCTTAAAATAGAAAACAGAAACACAATGACTAGAAAAACATTTGAGAGTATAAATAAAGAACTGGATCTTACACATGTGCACAAACACACAAAGTCACAGTCTCAGACATAACTGCATGTAATATATATATCATTTGTTTGTCTGAAGTGCAGTACTTATACCCTTATTAGGACTTCCTAGACAATGGAATAAAGGTAGTCACTGAGTAATTTGAACCTCTAAGGCACCCGTGCCAGTGACACGCAAAAGGTACCTGTGTCGGTGACAACTAAAAACCACCCATGCTGGTGGCACATAAAAGGCACCTGTGCTGGTGATATTTTAAAGGTACCCATACTGGTGACAAGTTACAGACACCCATGCTGGTGACGAGATAAAGGCAGCTGTGCAGGTGACAAGATAAAGACACCCATGTAGGTGACACATTAAAGGCACCCAGTACATTCTATAGTGGTTGGCATTAGGAAGAGTACCCAGCCGTAGAAACTAAGCCAAAACAGACAAATGGAGCCTGGTGCAGCTCTCTGGCTCACCAGCTCCAGTCAAACTGTCTAACCTATGCCAGCATGGAAAGCAGATGTTAAATGATGATAATAACCCAAACACACCTTGCTTCTGTCCTCACTCACTATACTATTCACCTCATACCTCTTTGGATACCTCTTTGCCACTGTTTACCTATTTGGAGACAGAACTAATTCATTCTCACTCACTCCCCTAAATTTGAACAGCCATGTAGTTCCTCTAAAACATAAACCTGCTGCTCTGCTCCAACCTCTTCTCTCGTACCTTAACCTCATCAAGTGTAAGGATGCACTCCCACCCTTGCCCCTGCCTCAGGTTATGTAGACTTGTGAGCTGCATGGTGACCTCAATTGAGCCAGTAGCATAAAAAGAGTACTTAGTACACACTGTAAAGTGGTTGGCGTTAGGGAAAGCATCTAACTGTAGAAATCATGTCAGAGCAGACATCTGACCCATCTGATCATGGGTGATGATGATAATGATAATATAACTTTATGGAAAGATTAGCTGAGTTTAATATACAAACTAAGGCGGTGTGCTGGCAGAATCGCTAGTAGCATTTCATGCATCTTTACATTCTGAGTTCCAATTCCACCAAAGACAACTTTGCCTTTCATCCTTTTGGGGGATCGATAATAAATTTGTACCAGGTGAAGGCTAGGGTTGATGTAATTGACTTGACCCCCTCCCCCGAACTTACTGGCCTTGTGCCAAAATTTGAAACCAATATACAAACTAGCATTTAAGGTACAACAGGTGTGGCAGGAACAGAAGGCAGGTACACCAGTGATCATCAAGCAGGATTGGCATAAAGCTGGCAAGTTCAAAGGAGAAGAATGATTCAAGAAAAAAAGGTATGTGAAGATATAGAAAGCCCCCCAAAGAGTATTTAAAGGCCAGTAATTAACTCTGTTTCATAGTTTATAGCAGATGATAGATAAATCTCTTCCTGATAGTATTCCCAGATAATTTACTACATAGGAATACTTTATTTTCACTTGGTACCTATTCTTGACAACTAAGTAAAGACATGCTGCAGTTTTTAATTTGCAACCTATGAACAGATAGCTTGGTATTGTACCCACTAGGCCATTTTATTTTTTCAAGTAAAAAAGGTGGTGGCGGTGGCAGCAGCAGCATAGAATTAAGTCATGGGGTGGGGCTTGTAAAATTTCAAATGTAATAAAAGCTTTCTTGTCACTAGACAGGTCTTTAAAAAAAAAAAATGACTGATTATATGTGTTTGTTGAATAAATTACTCTTGTGTAGGTCATGTTTGTATTTTCTGAAAAGATTAGCAAATATTCACAGCTTGAATATATTTTGATACTGGAAGAAAGAAAAAAAAATACCACTGTTTTTAATGCTGTCTTGCATTCTTAGCTATGTGAAAAATATGATGGGACTATGATGAGAGATTATCAAAGGGTTTTAGGCATAGTATTAACTCATTTGATACCAACCTACATGAGACTGTACTTGGTTCTTTGACACAAGCTCCCTGTTTTAAAATGATTTAACGCTTTAGCATTTAAACCGATCATATCCAGCATAAATATTCTACTTGTCTCATGTCCAAACTGACCAGATCGGGCCTCTTGCACCTACCTTACAATGTCATTCTAAAAATATACAATCACATCATCAAAATCTCAAAGCTACAAGATAATACATAATTCAAAACAATGTGAATAAATAAGCATTACGACACAGTAATCTGAATTCTAAAGGATCAAATTGAAACCTTCCAAAATTTCATATTAATTCATGCTTCAAACACCAGATTCCACCTGTTGTTATTCTCAAACCAGCCACATCCAACTTTTCACACTTACCCAACAACCTCATTCTAAAACTAAATGACCACACGTCAAATTCTCAAAACTATGAGATAATGCATGATTTATTTAAAATGATGGGAATAGATAAGCATTGCATCTGACAGAGTTAATCTGAATGCCAATGGATCAATAATCATCATCATCATCATCATCGTTTAACGTCCGCTTTCCATGCTAGCATGGGTTGGACAATTTGACTGAGGACTGGTGAAACCAGATGGCTACACCAGGCTCCAATCTGATTTGGCAGAGTTTCTACAGTTGGATGCCCTTCCTAACGCCAACCACTCAGAGAGTGTAGTGGGTGCTTTTACGTGTTACGCGCACGAAGGCCAGTCAGGCAGTACTGGCAACGGCCACGCTCATCTCGCTCGAGAAACCTCATGTGTCACCCGCACAAGAGCCAGCCCAGGGGCACCGGCAACGATCTCGCTCGAAAATCCTACAACAACCCCACACAAGAGCCAGTTCAGGGGCACCGGCAACGATCTCGCTCGAAGAAATTTCATGTGTCACCCGCACAAGAGCTAAGTGGACATAAAATGAATGAAATAATACACATACATACACACACAAACAAACAAGCACACACATACATGCAAGTTCAAGTTTAATATGCACATAGGCGCAGGAGTGGCTGTATGGTAAGTAGCTTGCTTACCAACTACATGGTTCTGGGTTCAGTCCCACTGCGTGGCACCTTGGGCAAGTGTCTTCTACTATAGCCTCGGGCCGACCAAAGCCTTTGGTAGACGGAAACTGAAAGAAGGCCCATCGTATATATGTGTATATATGTATATATGTGTATATATGTGTATATATATATATATATGTATATATATATATATATATATGTGTGTATATATATATATATATATATATGTGTGTGTATATATATATATATATATATGTGTGTATATATATATATATATATAT
>NC_068982.1:33683459-33686465 GCF_001194135.2 Octopus bimaculoides
TATATATATATATATATATATATGTATGTATGTGTTTGTGTGTCTGTGTTTGTCCCCCCACCATCGCTTAACAACCGATGCTGGTGTGTTTACGTGCCCGTAACTTAGTGCTTCGGCAAAAAGAGACCGATAGAATAAGTACTAGGCTTACAAAGAATAAGCCCTGGGGTCGCTTTGCTCGACTAAAGGCGGTGCTCCAGCATGGTCACAGCTAAATGACTGAAACGAGTAAAAGAGTATGACCACCTAGACTGCTTTGTTATAATAATCATAAGAATTAATGTTTACTAGTTCAAATCACCTACATGTAAGAAGTATGTAAGCCCATTGCTATACAGGACAGGGTACAATGTAATTAACAAGTGTTTCATTAGCTTACTGTGTGGAGTTCAAGTCCATCTACTGAAGAAAGCAACAGGAAACCACTCCATTGTATTCTCCCTTAGAAAATACTGCAAATGTTTCATCAATGTGCAGGTGTGTGCATATTACACCAGCATACCACCAGCCACTGCTGGCACACATACGAGCTCGCCTAGAAAACAGATGGCAACTCATTGAACTCCTCTGTAAGCTCCCACCTAGAACCATCTCAAACAGCAACTACGCTTTCAGCTTAGATGTACAGTCCATGTAAACCAGCATACCACCAGCTACACAGCACATTAGTGTATCTTAGGAATAGCTTTTCATTTATATATGCTTGGTTAACTATACAGCCATCAGTTTTCCTGCATTGCTTTGTTTTCTTTTTTTTTTTTTTTTTTTTTTTTTTTTTTGTTACCTGAATATGAACGTGTATTACCAACATCTTAGCTATGTGTAGAAAGGGTTAATACTAACAGCTGTATTACTTTCCTCTATGATAATGGATAAAAATAAGCTGGCTAGGATTGGGGCTACCTTTAGCTATTATCTAATAACAGGAAGTGTTTTGCATTGTTAGAGTGTTAGTGAGAAGAGAATGAACATTATAATGAACAGGGACTCACTGAAGGTTGATTTTGTGTATAGGTTAACAAAGGTTTTGTTAATGGAGACTGGTTCTAGAATAAGAGTTCTTATGAGTTGTGTTGCAATATAGTAGAAAGGGAAGACGAAGAAGAATGTAGAAGTGTAGAAGTTTGACACATGTTCAATATCTGCATGTGTGTGTGTATTTGCATATACATACAAACACACACGCACGCACACATATATATTTATATACACATAACAAAGAATGATTGACTGAAATAAAGCATCTAAAATGAGTCAATATGCATGCATGCATGCATGCATGCATACATATTGCATGTGCTAAACCAAGTGGAAAGTTTTTGTGGACCAAAAACAGAAAAATACTGTTATTATTATACATCACAAATAGCTCCCTCAAAGCTGAGACTCAATTATCACAGGTATGTTAGCAGTACAAAAAATAAAACCTCTATTTATGTTACTTTGATGTTCTGTTACAGAAGTAAGTAATCAGACTGAAAATGATTTATGAGAAAAGCACAGCACCAAAAACTTTCAACCATATTACAAAAACAAGAATTATACATCAACCCTGCCAATCTATTTTATCATTTGACTAATTTTTCTTCTGAGAGAGTAAAACATTATTAATAGAGAAGAAATTGATATTTTTCTAAATTGTTTTGTATCTGTTGTGAATTCTTATTTTGTTTTTAATCAGTGGCTTTTCTCCTAATTTACAATAAAATCTCAAACTTGATGTTTTGATTGAAGTTCCTACTCATTAACCCCGTTTGTTACAATACTTCAGTTGAAATAGACTAGTTCTCTTTTAATTAGTTTCAAAAATAATGAAGAATTTAATAAAATAACTGTCATTAATAAGTTGATATTTGAAATAAACTAATGCAGAATTTTATTTGGTTTTAATTTGAAATTTTATTTAGTTCTTATCTAGATCACTTTAAAACAGGAAGTTTGTACCACAGAGCCTAGGGCGGACTCAGGCAGTTTGGTATCAAAAAGGTTGAAATTTATTTAGTAAACCATCAACCTGAGATAAAGCCAAAATGAACTTTTTTACCAAAGTAATTTTTTTAAAAAAAACTACTATTTTTTTATACACATCCTAAGTTTATGACAGTATAGTAATTCTGAATACAAAGACTTATGTGCCAATCAATAAGATAAACTGTACACATTACCAAAATTAACAGAAAGCATTTGCAAGAATAATAATGATGTAGGATGCATTAGTATTTGCTAATGATTGATCATTTAGAAAACAAATTTAAGAAAATTTTATTATGAAATAATACTCTTTGCCTTAATTGATAGCTTAATGAGTATGTAATAATAAATGTTAGGTTTAGTTTTTAAAGAAGAATAGTAACCCAATTTTGTCATGGCTGAAGACTAAAACAGCTCTTACCTTTCCAATCAAAATATATTTAATATTAGTTTCTCTTTAGCATTAGGTTTAGTTCTAACATATTGCCCAGTTTAACATCACTACCTAGTCCCTAAATTCCTTTAGGGAAATTCCTTGTGTTACGGCAAATAATTTAACCAACTCCGAATTTTTCTTCCTGTAAAAATTGATCTGCAGGTGTTCAGGCTAGATGTAAATCACATCTATCTCTCCAGACTGGAGGATCCTGTAATGGTGAGGAGATCCCCTGACTAACCTTAACCTTTAAAACTGAACATATCCTGCCCAAATATTCTACCTGTTTTCAGTTCACGCTGGCCAAATCTGGCCTCTAACACCTACCCTACAATGTCATTCTAGAAATAAACAATCATATCATTGAAATGTTGAAGCTAAGATGATTAATTCAAAACATTGTGAATAACTAAGCATTACATTTAACATACTGTTATTATTGTGTAGTATTATTGGTGTAGAATTTACGTATCATCATTTAACATCCGTTGTCCATGCTGGCATGAGTTAACCAGAGTTGGCAAGCTGGGGAGCTGCACCAGGCTCCAGTAGATATATATATATATATATATATATATATATATATATATATATATATA
>NC_068982.1:33686583-33699083 GCF_001194135.2 Octopus bimaculoides
ACACACACACACACACACACACACACACACACACACACACACACACACACACACACACACAATCTTTGAGATATAGGTACAAGGCACAAGTATTCACTGTTAATTTGCACCAAGCAAATCTAAAATACAAATACACTAAATCAAACATAAGAATCTGGTAAACAGTTGCCTGACAAACCAACCAATATTCTTATCAAGGATCTTAATCTGATTACAGTGAAAGATATCTGGCTAAATTTCCTTGGTTTGAATATTAATAATATAAGCTACATTCATTACATATACTCCTCTAAGTATTTCTAGGAGTCAGAAATACTGAATCTATAATAAAGAAATAATACACTGTATTTTCTGGCATACGTGTCAAAATTTTCAGACTAAAATTTACAGCCAAAAAAGGTAGCTTAAAAGTAAACCAAAAATTCCATACGAAATGCAGCAGGATTTGGAAAGATAATGATAATGTTTGCACTATATGTCCATACAATATACTGTGTCAACTTGGATGATGGAAAATACAGTAAAATCAACACAATATATTCCACTTAATCTATTTATTAAAAGTTTAACACAACTCATATATAAATATCGTTATGAAAAGAATGTTTTCAAATTTGGGGGGGGGGAAATTAGCTAAATAATAGACAAATATGTAGATTATTAATTTTGCAATGTTTCATATGTCTTCCCCATTGAATCTTTCAAAATGATAAAGAGGAAATACATTGTAATGATACAAAGGAAAATTTAAGAAAGAAAATCTGGATGGCTGGTAAACTACTTACCTCTATACACCTTTCAAATGACAATAAACATTGATGAAAATTAATCCATAAAGTGAAGTCAAGATAAGCACATACCTGAAAAGAAGAAAACATCTTATCAATAACAGGATTATTTCATTCCTTATTTAACAAAGCATCATATATTTTAAGATGAAATAGAATCTCCAAATATCAAAATAAAAAAAAAAGTTGTAACTTCCCACATGCAATGTACAAGATTCAGAAAGGAAATCATGCATATTACAATCCTTTTACACACCAGCATGCAAACCATACCCAAATACAACTAAGGATGGATATATCTTAACAAGAATCTTGTTAATATTATATTTGTCCCAAAGGTGGCAAACCAGCAGAATTGTTAGCGTGCCAGGAAAAATGTTTTATAGCATTTCTTCCAACTTTACATTCTGAGTTTAAATGCCACCAGAGTCAATTTTGCCTTTCATCCTTTCGGGGTCGATAAAATAAGTACCAGATGAACACAAACGTTGATGTAATCAACTTATCCCCTCCCCTGAAATTGCTGGCTTTGTGCCAAAATTTGAAATCAATGTTATAATTGTCCCACAACTACCATGGTATGTTTATTTTCTTTTGTTATAACTGAAAATTTAAAAACTTCAACCTGGGTCCTCCAAATAGTTCCTTCAATCTTTTTAACTCAAACCCCTGAGATTCAACAGGATCAATTAGCTCTTTTTCAAACAAACACTAAATATTTTGAAGCTCTCTTTATTGCCTAAGGTAATCCATGACCATATTCTTCATATTTCCAGCTCAGTGAAATGGGTAATTCAGTAACGTTTAAACTTCAGACAAAACAGGTATATCAAATACTATACAACATAAATGTCTCATATATTAAAATTATCTCCACCTCTATAGCATGTATCATAATTAGAAAATGGCAATTAAGACCAGCACCACTTGAGGAAGGGAGATAATCCATCAAGATTCAAGAATCTCCATGGTTGACATCACTGGCACTCAGTTGGTTACAGGTGTTCCAGCTGATCCAATTGATGGAACAGCCTGCTCGTGAAATTAATGTGTAAATCGCTGAGCATTTCACAGACATTTAACGTAGTTCTAAATTCAGCATGACACAGAATGTGATAAGGCCAGCTCTTCGAAATATAAGTATTATTCATTTTTGCCAGCTGAGTATACTGGAGCAACATGAAATAAAGTGTCTGGCTGAACTCACCGCCAGGAATTGAGCTTACAACCTTACAATCATGAGCCAAGGCCCTAACCAGCAAACCATGCACCTTCACTATAGTTGATATGCCATAAAGGGAAAGGACAGGCTCATTGTCTGAAGATAACAGGACAGTTGTTGACATGTGTTTCTGACTTGGCTGAAGAACAACAAATAATGTGTATACTGTAAGTGACATCTGATGAATTCTGGGCCAAAATAATTAGCTCTCAATAGCTAAGTCTACATTCTGTCAACAAGTACCAGGTAAATATTTTCTGGCTTGGTACATACTAAAGTCAAGCTTGAATTTATCTAATATCTCTTTTTTTCTGTCTTCAACTGGTTTCTTATATCAGTGGAAAACAGTAATAATTTTCCCCTAGGAAGAAGAAGAAGAAGAGAACAAGGAAAATAAACCATCGATAATTAAATTTAGTTAGTAATAGGCCTATAGGGTTGAGAGGTTGTTGTTTTGTGGCCTCCCCACCATCCCCAAAAATAATAAAATGTATCAAAAAGTTTTTTAAAACTTTGTTACAATAGGAACATCATGATATTCTAGAGAAGATCATCCAACTCAAAGTAGCATATACAGTTTATGAAGTTATTTCGATAAAGCTTTCAGAAAAGTCAGAAAACAAGGTCAAGCAAGACAGAGAAAGAAGAGGAAAAAATTTGAAGCAGTTCAAGTCAATGCACTAACATATTTCTAACAGCTAATTTGAAAAGTTGTTGCTGCTGTTACTGTATGCTCTGAGGTGTAATAAATAGACAATCAAGACAATCTAAAATAAAGTACCAAACAAGTACTGGAATTGATGGCATCAACAAGACCCTCCTCTTTAAATTGCTCACTTTCTGCCTAAATAAGAAAACATTATATGATAGCAAAGTACTATGGCCAAGCATGAAAAAATATATCACACGCCTATGTTCAAGGTGAATAAGTTATACCCTACTGTAGGCAGTGTTTTGTAATTCTGCGCAATACACCTACATAATTGAAGTTTTATGTCAATTAAAGAAATTAACATCATCTTTATCTTGCTATTATTATTACTGAATGCTTTAAAATGCAAAGCTGCCAGAATCATTAGCACATAGGAAAAGATGCTTAGCAGCATTTCGTCCAGCTTTACTTTCTGAGTTCAAATTCCACTAAGGTCAACTTTGCCTTTCATCCTTTCTAGTTGAGGACTGAGATTAATGCAATTGACTTAGCCCCTTCCCCCAAAATTTCAGGCCTTGTGCATATAGTAGAAAGGATTATTGTACCTTTCAATAAATTTGGATAGAAAGCTTCACTTGCATAAGTCTTTTTGAACCACATGCCTAAAAAGACATGTAGCTCAAAGTGAATAATGCTTTGACTCATGCTGATCTATTATTACTCTATTTAGCCTTCCGTGTGAAAAAGTTTCCCTTACCACCACATGGCATCTCATTGAACTGACATTTTCTATTGTCTTTCAAATTGTATTCTAATGTTTTAATACTCTTTTGTCACAAAACCCTTAGTCACTTCTTTTGTTTTATGTCATCAGACTAATAAAAAACAAAAGAGCTGCTTTTATTTCTGGGCAGGGAGGAGCAGAGGACAATTTTTTCTTAATTTGTCTTTATTTTTTATTAGACAGTTTTGTAAATATGAAAATAGTGATTTTATAGTTCTCTGCCAAACAGATTTATATGCAAATGATTTTTCAACACCTGCTTATACAGTGCTCTAAATTTTATCATTTATTTCTGTTATTAGGGTTGAAGAGGAGTAAGAAACGGTTAAGAGTTGCATTACATTCAGCTAGGGCTAATAATATATACATAAGTATATATTGGAATTAATTCATTCCTTAAAAAAAAATTGTCAACTTGCATCAATGCAAGAATTTTTTTTCCCATTGGTTTCCAATTAGTGTACAATTTTTTCATTTAACTTCCAACTAAGTACATGATAACTTTTCTTATGTTTTAATGGCTTAAGTTGGAGACTGAAAGGCAATGCACATGTCTCTTGCAGTATTTCCAAGGCTAATAGTTGGTAAAGAAAGGAAAAACTGTGATTCATTAGGTACAGTCTGTGTAAAAGGCCTCAGTACGCTTTCCTTTCCATTTACCTAATTTTGTTCACAAGGATTGAGCCCACTAGGTTTTATAATGGCACTTATAACAGAAAAAATAATCGTCCTGAATTGGTACATTGATACTTTTTATCAATAAAAGGATGAAAGGTAATACTGATCTTAGCAGGATATGAACTCAAAACTCAGGCATTTAGAACAAATATCATAAACTAATTCTGACATTTTAATAACCATGAGCGATATCCAGACTACAGTGGAGAGGGTAAACCACTGGTTTTCGTTAAAAAGAGATGATGAGCTAATGGCTAGAAGAATATTAAGCAAAACTTAATAACCAGTTGATCTAAGAGGTAGGGTCTCATTTCAGTGGTGGAGGGGTACACAATGATGCTGTCAAAAGGAAGGCCCCAAAATGGCATGCATTCTCTCTTGATGACCCCATAAACTAGCAATTATCTGGTATGCGGAGCTTTTAACTGGCAACACTTACATCTGCAAGTTGTTTGCAAAAACATCTCTATAATTACTCACCTAACACTGCTAATATATGTATTCCTTATAAGGTTTCAAGAGAATCTACTTCTGCAAATACATCTGATGGTACATCTTGTACATCAGACTATGATTTAATTCCAATTTCCAACTAATAGTGTAGGAGTCCTACTGCATGGTACCAAGGACAAGTGTCTTCTGCTACAGCCCCACGCTGATCAAAGCCTTGTGAGTGGATTCAGAAGAGAGAAACTGAAAGAAGCCCATCATGTGTGTGTGTGTGTGTGTGTGTGTGTGTGTGCACACACACATGTATATGAGAGAAAGGGAGAGAGAAAGAGAGAGATGGCTAGATACAACATCCATAACCTTACAATCAGTTAGTGGCCAAGATTTGTTGGCATATCGTTATGATATATTTGCTAATGAAGAAGCTAATAAGCAAAAATCTAGAACTAGCAATTTCGCCACCTCTCCTAGGCAACCTTCACTTGTTACTGATATGTTTCTGTGCTTTTTAACGCTATACACCTATAACAGATACTTGCTCAAGACAAATACCCCAGTTTAGAATTTAGGCTTTCAATTGTGAACACATTCTAAGCATGTGTATAAATTGCTTTATGTCTCCTGTCTTGAGATTGTGTGATTGTTGTAAATAAATGCCATTCATTTCCAATAGTCTATGAAAACATATCTGGTATGGGTTAGTGGCAGGATGAGACCAGGACACAGAAAATTTCCCTCAATTAACTCTATTTGAATCATGCGGATATGGAAACATGGACATTAACAGAAAAAAAGAAAAAAAACTATCAGGAGCTGGTCAATTCTAAATTCCAAGGCTGACTTCACTTTACATTCTTCTGTGGCTGATAAAATAAGTACCCACCAGGGATGAAGATTGAGGCCATCAACTAACTAAACCCCACCTATACAAATTTGCATTAAGTCTACAACCCAAATAGGCCATGGCAAGATTTGAACTCAGAAGTCAAAAAGCAAGGATAAATAAACCGCACCTATACAAATTTGCAGTTAAGTATCAAATAAACCATTGATTTTTTTTTTATCAGGTCAATAATATAAGGACCAGTTAAGTACAGCACCCAGTGCAAGCTATAGATGCACAAGAGGTGCACTGAAATAATGGGGAGGTTATTAGTGAAGGTAGTGTTTGTATGTGGAAGGTGCACTGGGGCCGTAAAAAAAAAAAAAAAACCCCAAATACTCAGGAAATCTATTTTCTCAAATGCCTTGGTAGCTCTATAGAAGTTATGGATAATTTCTGCTACCTAGGGGACCTAATTAATTATGGGGGAAGATGCAGAGAAAGAGTAATCGCTAGAACGAGAATAGAATGGAGAAAATTAAGAGAGCTTTCACTGTGTCCATTGCAGAAAGGATTATTATTATTATTATATTATTATTATTATTATTATTATTATTATTATTATTATTATTATTATTATTAAGAAGACAGTGAGCTGGTATAATCATTAACACACCAGAGAAATGCCTAGCAGCATTTCTTCCAGTTTTATGATCAGAGTTCAAATGCCTCTGAAGTCAACTTTGCCTTTCATCCTTTCAATCAAGCACTGTGGTTGATGTAACCAACAAGCCCCCTCCACCAAAACTTCAGGTTTTGTGCCTATAATAGAAAGGACTACTTCTACTACTACTACTACTACTACTACTACTACTACAGTAAGCTAGCAGAATCATTAGCACTTGGGACAAAATGCTTAATAGCAATTTTGGTTTGGCATTGGTCCATCACTACATTCTGAGTTCAAATTCTACCAAGGTTGATTTTTGCCTTTCACCTTTTCAGGGTCAATAAAATAAGTACCAGCCGAGCACTGGCGTCAATGCAATCAACTTATCCCCTCCCCCAAAATCACTGACCTTGTGCCAAAATTAGAAACCACCATTATTATTATTATTATTCAGTAGTTTTATTTTTATAATGTGCTTTCACTTCACAACCGAGCACAGCTCTGTGTGCCTTGGGTATGTGCTGTGGTGCTCTTATGGTTACTGTATTGAAACTGTTTTGCGTAGGATGTGTGCAGTGTCCAGTAGTGCAATTTTCTGTATGTTATATATATTTGTAAGTCCTGGTGTTTTTGTTATGTATTTGTCTGAATATTTTTTTATTATACCTAAGGCACCTACTATGATAGGAATTGTTTCTGTTTTTAGATTCCACATTCGAGTTATTATTATTATTATTATTATTATTACTATTGTTGTTGTTGTGAAAGTGTCAGAGAAAGCTACAACAAAAGAGATTGAATAGTTGTTTCTATGCTTTTATGTACCTATCCAGTTGTATTTCTTTAAAACACTGCTAAACCAATGACAGTACATTAAAATACTGTCTGTTTCTTGAGACATTCCTCCCAGAAGTAAATTTTGAGTAATTCTGTTACATATTCAATGGATCTGTTTGAAAAATGAGCAATTGCACTTGTTAGAGCTACTTGGTAAAGATAAAGCCCGAAGAATATTCCCATAGGAAAACATACATAACAATGTTGTTAATATCATTATATATATATATTAATAGCCTTAATCATCTTATAATTAATTTGTATTAATTATATTACACTTATTGTTCATCAACTTGAAGCATGGAGAGAATATAAAGAGGAAAAAGATCATATAAACAAAGCATATATAGATAGCAAGAACTGCATGCAGCATAGAATATATATATGTATGTAATATATATATATATATATATATATATATATTATACATATATGTATGTGTACACGTGTGCATGCATGAGCTAAGCACAAATAATACACAGAAAAATTCTGCAATACTCAGAAGTATTACGTTTAATGGGAAATGGAACATCGAATTTAAAGAAACTCAGCAAAGATGATGAGGACGATGATGATGACAGAAAGCAACAACAACATCAACAAAAAAGCATGTTGCAAGAAAATTCTTATGAAAAATGATATCATGCTGAGGAAACAATCTTAACTGCTAACACATGCATTTGTTTTTTTTTTTGTTTTTTTTTTCCGTTCTACCTGCTCAGGAACCAGGATGGCTTTGATGGAGGTGATGGTTGAGGTGGTGGTGGTGGTGGTGGTTGGTTGGGATGGTTGTACAATCAAGTCAGTGGCTCTTCATAAACCAATAACTGGCATGATGGTGATACCAAAAATGAGTTAAGATTCAGAAAGAAATTTATACAAAAGAAAATATATATATAGATATATATATATATATATATATATATATAGAACCACAAAAGAATAGAAAGAAGTGAGACATCTAAATTATTTGTCAAGATGCTTAAAATACACAAAAAAAAAAAAAAATAATAATTTCTACTAAATAGTACTAGAGCAAGGCAATAAAACTAAACACTACTTTCAATAATCTCAGAAATATTATCAATCCAATAACATGAATTTTATGATTGGAAATTAACATAATCATGAGAAGTGTTTAAAAATTAAACAAAATTCAGCAATCACTTGCAACTTAGTAAAGTGGTAGAGCTATTGTAGCCAATAAAAACACACATTAAACTTGTATACATAGCAAGGGAGCCTCTAAGTGGTCGCTCGACTTGCTAGAAATAGCAACCAACTCTCCCTCAAATCACACTCTACTTTAAACATGAAAGAGATATTTGATAATGGAAGTTTAGATCAGTGTTTCTCGACCATTCTTTTTTTCCTATGGACCCCATTCATTCTTATTTTATTCAGATGGACCCACCTAGCCATTCTATGTTTACAAAAGTCATATTACATTTTCATAATTAAATATTATTAGGAATTGTCTAAAAATATTAAACTATTTTGCATATCACTGAAGTAAAACCAATTTATTGGACTTAAACTTTAACAACAAAATCTTATATGGACTTCCAAGGGCCATATAGACCCCAATTGAGAACCAGTGAGTTAGATAAAATGGCTGAAAATAAAATGGTAGAGTCATGGCCAGAATGCTTTTTATTATATGTGCACTCATTTGGAGCTGACTTAGGACTAAACAACAACAACAACAACACAAACACTGATATATTCACTTTTACCTAATTATTTATAATAATATCACTGTACAGTGATAACAGCAAATAACTACAACAATATGTTACAAGAACGCTTTACAGTCAGAATTCAAGAAGGTTTTATGAAAAAACCAAAATGGGTTCAAGAAATATCAGTCTACTGTGGGACAGATCTTGGCAGTCAAAAGACAGAGTGAAGAAGAATCAGGACCATATATCTGCAGGCAGTATTACCATTTGTAGACTTCTCAAAATGTTTTGACTGTCCAGTGAGGCAAAACACTGGAGCAAATTCTTCTTACATGTGGTATACTTCAAGTAGTAGTAGCAGTAGTAGTGATGCTCTACAACAGTGATTCTCAACCATTTTTACCTATGAACCCCGTGGATTCCTGTTTTACTCAGGTGAACCCCCATAGCAATTCAATATTTAAAAAATCCTATTGTATTTTTATAATTAAATATTATTAGGAATTGTAATAAAAAAACGGTTGTGAAAATATTTTATGTATTGTAGAAATATAACCAATTTAGTGCACGTAAATTTTAACAAGAAAATCTTACATGGACCCCTAAAGGTCATATGGGCCCTGGTTGAGCACTACTATTCTACAAGAACACACAGACTAAAATAGGATCATCTGATGGTTTCTTTGATATCAATGCTGGAGTCCAGCATGGTGATATACTTGTTCCATCCCTATTTATCATCTGCTATGTCTTTCACATTTTGATTGAAAAGATTAATGAACATTGTTTCACTCTGACAAAATCCACCTTCCCTCATCAACCAGATAATAACAATAATAACAGATGTAGATCATGTTGATGATAATTACTCTCTTCATACACACTGCTTCTGTAATTAACGCATCTACATGATCTTGGAAAAGCAGAAGATATTGGTCTTTATTTTCATGCCTCAAAGACTGAATATATCTGCTAATATCAGAAGGGCTCATTAAGCACAATCAACAGAATACTCTAAAATCTGTGGACTCCTTTGTATACTTAGGAAATAATATTATATCCACAGAAAAGATAGTAAAAATTTGTCTCACCAAAACATGGGCTGTTCTAGGAGACTTCAGTGTCACCTAGAAATTATCACTACCAGGAGAACTTTTTTCTATACCACTGTGAAATCAGTGCTATCATATAGATCAAGTGCTTAGACACTCAACAAACACCTGGAGGATGCTGTTATTGGCCATTCTCGATATTTTATGGGTAAAGCATCCTACCATAGACAGTCTTCTTGCAATCACTGATGTGAAAGAATTCATTAGTGATAGTCTTATGGACATGCCAACATAGATATAAACTGATCAAGTGCCCTGCAGAAGCCTTCATCAATTATTCTACACAGGAAAGAGATGTTGCCCTGCTGACCACCAGATTGCAATGAGGGTTTGTGCTGATGACATGATCAAACCCAACATTTATTTAATGTGAAAGATTTTCTTAAACAAATATGACTTGCTTAATAATACTAAGAGTATTGATAATAACATCATAGATGTACAATGACAGACTTTGATACTTAATATATTTGCAATGCACAAGCTGTTTTGAACACTTGTCAAATAAGCGTGACTCAAAAATATTCAACAATCTATACCCTACCCCAAAACACATTTCTGTTTGCTAATTGAATATTATATTTATGGTTAATTCAATAAATTGATTCTTAACATTGACACAAGAATACTAATGTCAATTTAAACAACTCCAATACTTGACTGGTATAATTTTATTAAACTTGGCAGGACAAAATTAACTCAAACTCAATGGTATATGAATACAGAACATAAAGAAGCAAAACTAAAGACTGCAAAACATTTTATCTGTCACCGGGGTGCTTCTATCACACCACCAGCCATGTATTGCAAATATTTCTAATACATCGGCAAGGTAATTATAGAAACAAATTAACTAACATCATCATCATCATAGTCATTTTAATGTCCACTTTTACATGTTTGCTTGGGTAGACAGGATTCATTGAAGCAGATTTTCTATAGCTGGATGTCCTTCCAGGCACCAACTGTCACCTGTTTCTAAGCATGGTAATATTTCCCTGTAACCAGACAGGTTTACATGGAATATTGAAAATGTGGTGACACTCACTTATCACATAATGTCAATAAACACATACATATGCACACACATACACACACATGTACACACACAAACATTATACATACAACGGGCTTCTTTCATTTTCTATCTACCAAATCTGGCCTTCGTCAATCAAGGGCTATAGTAGAAGATGCTTGCCCAAGGTGCCATATACTAAGGTGCCAAGCAGTGGGAATGAACCTGCAACCATGTGATTGATAAGCAAATTTCTTAACCACACAGCTATACCTGTACCTATGAGAAATATTCTAATTCATCAACAGATTATATGGTTTCATAAGTAGCACATACTAACAACGCCCAAAGGCAAAAATGTCTGTCTTTTTTTTTTTTTTTTTTTTTTTTTTTTAATTTATCTTTTCTACATATCAATTTTCAAGTATTTACAAATAATTTGCTTTTAGAGACAAATTGATGTTGGAACTGACAAGGTGCATAAAAATTGCTGCAGAGTAATAGTATGCATGCACACACACATACATGCATAAGGTGGGTAGATTAGGTAGGTAAACACAGACAGACAGACAGACAGACAGATAGATATAAATATCTGCATGGGTGGTCAGGTCTTTTTTTTCAGCACATGTTGCCAATGACCACAGTCCTTTGTCACCTCCATTGTGAGATGCAACTGTTTTTGATCAAGTCTTCATTAACTCATTCCATGTCTTCAGTCTTCATTCAACCTGTTCCATCCACTCTATGTACCCACACTTCCCTAAACAGTTGAATTTCTCAAACATCATATACCTGTACCAGTACAGTTTTCTCTTTTCTATACTATGATTCCTTCTGTATTCTGTTTCTTTTTTTTTTATTTTATTTTTCACAGTTCATTTTCACTTTGTCAGGTATGCACACTAACATTACATAACCAGCAGAGCATAGTCTTTGCAAATCTTCGACACTCAAGGCCCCTGTCTTGTTCCCATGCAGCATCACAACTTTTAAAAACATCACATAATCTGCTCTTCCTTCCAAGAAAGAAGCCCTTAATAAACAGCAGAGGTGACAGCTGCTTGAACTTTTCCCAAACTGTTCTTGCTCTGGTTATTATGCTTTCAGTACACACACCTCCTCTGCTAATTAGGACAATGAGGTAACAGAAGCTATCAACAACTTCTAGTGAATCTTCTCAGCATTTGAAGGAATTTACTTCCTTCAAATCTTCCTACTGCTAACTACTGCATATTTACCACATATGGCTACCTTCTTTATCTGTCTGCCTGTAATCCCACTATACTTCTTGTGCATCCATAGTTTACACTGGTTAGGTTACAGAATTCCAATCTACTTCTTTTCTGCATATGAAGCACAGCCATTTCACTGGTGGTAGCAGAGTTCTGTCCTTCCCATCAAAATTTTAGTCTTCCCTAATTTGACTTTCAGGTTTCTCAGTTATAGGTCTTGCTTCCATGTCTGAAATGATTTCTTTAAACCAACTGCAGATTCTACTATAAGAATTAGGTTATAAACTCTACTATTATGGCCTGGGGGAATATAATAAGCAGGAAGAGGCTGAATATAAAACATTAATGGATCATTACCTGCATTCTAAAGTCGCCGTGGAACTCATTACTAACTCCTTGCTAACAGAACCTCTGTATTTATCTTGTACAGTACACACAAGCCATACATCTGCCCTTAGTTTCCTTAGTAGCCATCAGAATACAGAGCATAGTATCCTGTCAAAGCCTTCTTTATGCAAAAAGTGGCTTATCCTAGCCAAAGATGAAGATGGC
>NC_068982.1:33700206-33701781 GCF_001194135.2 Octopus bimaculoides
TATATATATATATATATATATATATATATATATATATATATATATATATATATATATAGAAAGAGAGATGGACAGACAGACAGATGAGCATATTCTGCGCAAAACAATGCAAATCATATCTCACAGTGGGTTAAATAACAATGTAAATAAATACATTCTTTATATGCTAATGATGTGAGAAAAAAAGAGGGTGAACCATTTCACAGATTGTTGACTACTTTTCAGAGATGCCATACCTAGCTTCCTCCCCCCAATCAATAGCATAGGTCAACTGTTATATAAACCAGTCATAAATTAGGGTAGCACCAGGAAGGGGGAGCCTAATTTACATATTTGTGCTTTTGCAAGCTCACCATTAATTAAATAATATCTATTTTATGCATAACACAGCATAAAGCAGAAGTGGAATAACTATAAACATTACAAAAATCTCATTGTGAGTTGAAAAAGAATGTAAATACATTATTTACTAATGCTCTGTTGTGCATAAAATAGATATTGTGTAATTAATGATGATGAGCCATCAAAAGCACAGATATGCATATTGGGCCATCCACCAAACTGCTAGCTTAATTTGTAACTGCTTTATATAATGGTTGACCCATACCGTTGATTGTAGAAGGAAACCTGGCACTTCTATAAGGAGCAGACAACAAATCATGAAACAATCTGTCAAGAGATTCCTTCCCTCTTTTTTCTGTACATCAACATCAACAGTATAGAAATTGAGGGTTCTATAATGTTTACATTATATATATATATGACTAGCATCCATTAGTCTCAAAAGACTATGGATCTGCACCTTGGATTAAATTGGTGTTGCAGCATCACTTGAGACTGACAAGGCCAATGCATGAGTGGCTGCAACGATCACAAATGCAATTGGTCGGTTGGTCGTTTGTTGGTGGTTTGATCTTCCTGCATCCCTGTCTGTCCTCTGCTGTCTGACGTATGTGATCTTCTTCCCTCAGGGTGATACTCAACGTCTGTCTCCAGCAGGAACAGTCTTTTGCCATGTTCTCCCAGGTTTTGGTATTCATACTCATGGCCTTCATATCATGAAACGGAGATGTGGTCGTCCGCAAGCATGTCTGCCAGAGGCCAGCTCCCCATACAGCATATCTTTTGGTAACCTCCCATCAGACATTCAGTGCACATGTCCCAGCCAGCGGAGACAGCGTTGCCAAAGTAGTGGTGTGAAAGTAGTCAATAGCTGGGAACAGGTATCTCGTTGTTGGTGATGTGATCATTCCACTTGACCCCAAGAATACTCCAAAGGTTGCACAGATGGAAGGCATTCAGGCAGCACTCTTGTCTGGTGTAAAGGCACCAGGTCTCACCGCCGTACAGCAAGGTGCTGAGGACACATACTTTATAGACTGTGACTTTGGTGGATCTCATCAGCTTGCTGTTTAACCACACTTTTTGAGCTAGTTTGGCGAAGGTCAAAGCTGCTAACCCAATTCTCCTGTTCAGTTCCTGATCGAGTGTGAGGCCATCTGTAATTGTTGAGCCAAGGTACATAAACTCACAGACTACATCTAGTAAGTGGTTGTCGATGGAAATGATGGGAGG
>NC_068982.1:33701836-33713899 GCF_001194135.2 Octopus bimaculoides
GGGGGGGAAGACGCCTTGGCCCATTACTTTGGTCTTCTGTTGGCTAATTGTTAAGCTAAAGGCACAGCATGCCCAGTAGAGGTTGCTCATTATTGTAAGCAGTTGCAGTTCTGAATGAGCTACTAGAGCCGCCTCGTCAGCAAACAGCATTTCTACTCACCTTCATCGAGTTAACAAATGCAATGTAGAGAGGTTGGTTCTGTTCCCTGCACTTCTCTTGTAACTACCTAAGGGAGAAAATCATATCCATCACGGATCATTTGGATCTGAAACCACTTTGAGATTTTGGATAGATCTTTTCTGCAAGTTTCAAAACTCGGCCAAGATCCACACAAGAAAATGCCTCCTCGACGACACTGAGCAGTGGTATACCTCTATAGCTGTCACAGTGACTCCTGCTTCCTTTGTTTTTATACAACATGACAATTTTACTGTCTTTCATATCACTGGGTATCTCCCCTTCCTCCCAGCAATGACACAGGATATAGTGGAGTTGGTGTAGGATGTCTTCTTTCGAACACTTGATAACTTCAGCTAGTATCCCATCTTGTCCAGGCACTTTTTCAGTTGGTAGTGAGTCAAGTGCTTTTTCTAATTCCTCTACAGTTGGAGGTATGTCTAGTTCGTTCATGACCGGCGAACTTTCCAAGCTGTTCAGCGCTGTTTCCAAAATGGAGCTATTCTGGGAGTATAACTCAGAGTAATACTGCACCCATCTCTCCATTTGCTTCAGCTGGTCTGTGATGATCTCTCCAGCTTTGGTTTTCAGTGGTGCTATCTTGCAGTGTGCCAGTCCTTTTGCTTCCTTTATCCTGTTGTACATTCCACGTATGTCTCCCATGTCAGCCACTGGTTCAATGCGTCTACAAAGTTTCAGACAGTATTCGTTGGTGCAGCACCTAGCTATTCGTTGAGACTTGTCTCTGGCTGTCCGTAGGGCTTGCAATGACTCTCGAGTAGGGTGCTATTTGTGCTTGATTAGAGCTTCCTGTTTTATGCTAGAATACTGGTCAGTTCACTTGAGTTCGCTTTGAACCAATCAGGCATTTTCCATTGTTTCTTCTCAAATACACAAAGACCAATGCTGTAGGTCATATATATATAAAGTGAAGTTTCATATATAAATATATATATATATATATAACACAACACACACACACAATACTTAAAAAATTTAGAATTACCACAATGATTAATTTATTTATCTAACTTATCTTACTGGACACGATTCTCTATTACTATCTTCCTTATACATTTTTATTTTTCATCTTATTCCTTTACTCCCTTTATTATTGTCATTCATCCAGGATATTTAGTTTAATGTTGAAATACATTGCATGTTTGTGTTCTGTATCTGCTCTCATGAGAAACAATGTGCTGGAAGCGGAGGAGGATGAATGTCTTGGATCAACACTATCATCACCTTTGATGTGCTACACCACACGCACACATACAGAACACAAACATGCAATGTATTTCAACATTTAACTAAATATTCTGGAAGAATGACAATAATAAAGGGAGTAAAGGAACAAGATGAAAAATAAAAATGTATAAGAAAGATAATAATAGAGAACCATGTCCAATAAGATAAGTTAGATAAATAAATTAATCATTGTGGTAATTCTAAATTTTTTAAGTATTGTGTGTGTGTTGTGTAATGAAAATGGTTCATGTTACTTAGACAATAAATTAATTCCCTATCATGCCAAAATAAAAAAAAAACTGAAGGTGAGTTTTAAAAAAAATAAAAATTACCAAATAAATTACACATCTACACATATAATATAGGATGTGACTCATGTTTACAAAACTATATACTAAAGCTAAGTTTGTTGTTGCACCAGATTTAAATACTTCAAAGAAATATTTAGAATGCCATATGTCCAGATTTTTTTAGAGTATAAGTATGACTTACAGTAGTTAATAGAAAAGAATTTAGAAGTTAAATGCATGTAGTGAATAACAAATTTTAAAAATTGAATATAAAATGAATGTATAAGAAAATTACATAAACTACTTACATTAGAGATAGAGATAAAGAGAGAGATTGACAACAACTCCCTCTATTAAAACTTAAGACAGTAGAATGAAAGGGGAAGATAAACTGGTATGTATATAGAAATTAAAACCAAGCTTTAATCTCTGGTCATTAGTGTGACTGCACCCCCTCATTGTTGTGTATAAGAGGTGGAGTCTGAGTGAGTTTTGAAAACAAAGAAGCAACAAAGTTAAAGTATTGTAGTTTATCATTTTTAGAGTGGAATTATGTAGGTCTAATGTTTATAATTAACAGTTAACTACAAAGGATATAAATTTCCTAAGGGATAAAAAAAATTTCAGTAGAAAATAAGAGTATCTAATTATGTAGTGTGTTTACATGTATATGTGTGTGTGTGTAGAGTAAATCTTACTCTATCTTTCTCACACTATTTCTTACATGGTTGAATGTATTCTTACATGTCAATACACATCTATAGAGTAGCACACAACAGCCATTTTCCTTGTTCAGGTTGTCATTTAAAATCTGACAGTATTCTAAATATGTGGCAACTGCAACTATTTAATTCAGAACTTGAGTCAAGTGTATTAGACAGCACAAACTGTCCACAATCAACACTCTACATCTTGATGCAGTGACTTCTCCCAAAAGATGACAAAAGCAGGTGATGTTGGATCATTATACAGAGTTCAATATCTACCAGGGAAGCTCTTTACAATTGGGAAACTCAATTCTTGCAAATTGCATAGTTACTTTTATTCATCTCAAAAATGCAATTCTGTTACATTGGTGCCAACAAACATTTCAAACGTAATTTCCTTGAGTGATGTATTTCTTTATACATCAAAGACAATTCTTATGCAGACACTATAAAGAGTTTAAATGAAAAAAGACATTCAAAATTTACTCCAACTGTGCTGTTTATTTATCATTTATCACTGACTGAAGCTGTCATATTCCACTTGTTGTTCGTGGCAAATAAATCTTTTAGAAAAAAAATCTACATTTATTTTAGTTGTGAATTTCTCCTTCCTATCACAATTTCTACCCCTTTGCTTGCCAACATTCCCTCCTCCTCAGGTTAATCCTTTACTGACATTCATCTCTCTCTCTCTCTCTCTCTCTCTCTCTCTCTCTCTCTCTCTCTCTCTCTCCAAGTAACATTACTCTTCTTGTTGCTAACTTCTGCTCTTCGTCCTCCATCTTTGGTCACTTTTTACTGGCATCCACCACATGCACTCTCTCTCTCAATCTCACACCAATAACCATGTAGCTGCTCCCTTTCTCTCTCCCCATGTTGCCTTAGTAATGCAAGTTGTTTCAGATCTAATGGAATCTGATACACCTCACCCATCCTCTCTCTCTCTCTCTCTCTCCCCTCCCTCTGCAATTGAAATTACTTTCACTCATTACACCTTGTCATTACTATCTGACTACTGCTATTGTCTCGTCTTCACTCCGAGAATTGTCTCCCTTATTTCTCATTCCCTCAACACTGTCACCTGATCACTCTAAACCCTCCCATAGTCTTTCCTTTCATTTTCCTCCTCTCCCACCCTAGTTCATCTTCCACAGTTACATTCTACCCTACCCTCTCTATTAAGTTATATGACAACATAGAATGGTGAGGAACCTATTTTGTTTTTCAGGTAAAAAGCAACTTCACACCAGCTATACACTTAGCAATTAACCAGCAGACAAGCAGAGACAGCATGGGATTCAAAGGAGCCTCAGTCCTGTCGTCTACAGACATAGCAACCTCTCTAGTATTGGTGCCATGATAAAATGGACCCAGTCCACACTGGAAATAGTTGGTGTTTGGAAGGGCATCAAGTTATAAAAACCATACCAAAATAGACATACAAAATAGTCCTTCAACCCATTTTATCATAACTATGCGGACCCATATTGTTGTTGTCGTTCTTGGAGGTGGTGGTGGTGGTGGTGATAATGATAATATGAACAAAAAGTATCAAAATGCATTTTTAAGGGAAAACTTGTATATTTAGCATCTTTCTCTCAGATGCTCCCCTCTTGGAAGTATAAGCGTTTTGTTTTTTTCTCTCGTTCTTTTTCTGCCTTATAAGTTTACATGGCAACTTCACTCGTGCTGGTGGCATGAAAAAGGCACCCAGTACACTCTGGCCAGAGCTCACAGTGGAGCTCAACGTAGCCTTGCAGCTCAGCAGATTCTATCAAAACATCCAACCCATGCCAGCATGGAAAACAGACATATGATGATGACAACGACAACGATGATGACAATGATGATGATGATGGTGATGATATGTATGTATGTATGTATGTATGTATGTGCTTTTGTGTTTGTCTCCCAACACCACTTGACAACCAGTGTCAGTTTGTTTGCATCCCTATAACTTAGCAGTTCAGCGAAAGAGGCCAATAGAATAAGTAACGGGTTCAACCCATGCCAGCATGGAAAATGGACATTAAACGATGGTGATGATGATGATGATGATGATGATGATGATGATGATGATGATGATGACTTAAAAAATAAACACTGGGTTTGATTTGCTTAACTAAACCCTTCAAACCAGTGGCCTAGCATGGCCGCAGTCCAATGGCTGAAGCAAATAAAAGAAACAAAAGATATATATATCTAAATTTTGCTTGGTGTTTTCAGGTAGGAAGTTGTTTAGCTCTAATTCAACCTCAAATGTGTAGACTAACAATCAAAGAAGTTCCTGCTATGCCAATTCCATTTTATTTTCATAGACACAATATCAAGGACCCTTTTATTTTTAAATGTCCTTTTTATACTTTGGAAGATGGGGATGGTAAGATGGTTGAATGTAATCTGAGGCAGATCAGTAGACCTTAAAACATTAGAAATCTGAAAACAAAGCCTTTAAATTTGTTAACCAGCCACTCTTTCAACAAACCAGTTTTAGTGTAAATATTTAAATCATTTCCTGTGAATGTAAAAAATATGGCTGCTTAAATATCTAGTGATTAAATAGCATTAGAAATTAAAACTACTTCACAAAAAAGTAGAATAATATTTATTTCATGGAAAAAATATAATTTAGTTTTTGACTAAATTATAATGTGATAAAGTTTCTTAACAGTAGGCTATCACATAATTAATATAATTAGTCGAAAACTTTGATCAACTGATATTATCCAATGTAATTAATAAGTAAAAATTCCCTGTAAATGTGCTCAAAACTCTAAAAAAAAAAAAAATTGTTAAACACAAGGGAGTTAACTGCTATAAACTCGACTGAAATTTTTGGAATAATACAAAGGAGTGAAACTAGGCTTTAAAGCCAAATAGAGATATTAATGGGTGTGCTAGTCTTAATGGAGCTCCTCTGTGAAGAACATTTTTTACATAGAAATTACATGGTCTAGCAATTACATCACTGCTGCTGCTGCTGGGCATGTGTCATCTAATACTGTTACTTCAGTGTTTTTCCGTACAAGATTCCTTCTCAAAATGAATACCATAGCACTGTGGCTTTCTTTTCGCATATCCTTGGTAAGTAAAATATGCAGATTGCTGTGTGCACATGGCTTTAAATCAACCCAGAGTTACCTCTCTTTGGTATTTCCTATTGATAACAGTTAAAAAGCTAGAAACGCTGCATCTGGGAATAGAAAAGGGGATGACACTGGGCAGGATTGATGTTTTTACACCTTTTACCATAAGAGAGGTTTTTTTTTTTTTTTTCTCCATGGTAACTGCAGTGAGTTACACTTTAGAATTTGAAATATGCTACAGACATATTTTTAACTAACCTAAAAGTTTGCATATATATACATATGCATCACCATCATCATCCTTTAACATCCAATTTTTATGCTTACATGGGTTGGACGGTTTGACCAGAGCTGGAAAGCCGAAGAGCTGCACCAGGTTCCAGTCTGACTGTTTAGCTTCTATGGCTGGATGCCCTTCTTGATGCCAGCCACTTTACAGTATGCACTGGGTGATTTTAACATGGCACTGGTACGAGTTCTTTTGCATAGTGCTAGCACGAGTGCTTTTTATGTGGCACCAGCCCTGGGCCCTTGCAGGCCAATCCTCTACATCAGTGGGGAGCAGATGAAAAAGATTGGCCTGCAAGAGCCCTGTGCCAGTGCTACATAAAAATCAATCGTGCCAGTACCACTGAAAGATGCTCCACAATATATATATAAATATATTTTAAATCATTTTATCATCCAATTTTCCATGTTCAAGTGAGTCAGTTTGAATTCACTGAAGCAAATTTTTTATGGCCAAACGCCCTTCTCACATGCATCTATTTCCAAGTAATGTAATATTTTCACAAAAGACTGAAAAGGACAACTCATATAACAGTGATGCTGATTTCCTGCTATCACACAATGTCAATACAAGACAAAGCAAACCCTAAGCCTATACACACAAACGTGCACGCGTGCATGTGTCTGTGTCCCTATAGTGTTGAATGACAGAAAACTATCTTCAAGTGTACATCCAGGTAAAGTTTGTTTTAGTTAAAAGAAGACAGATCGAGAATCAAAAACCTAGTGTTGTTTCTACTGAAAGCTTAATATTTACATTTTACTAGGCAAAGTGCTGAGCTATATACAAGTGTTGAATCTGCGAACTAATGGTATCAAAATTAGCATTTGATGACTAATCTATCAAATTGCTTCAAACAAGAGGATTGGTGCTGGCAAGATTGTCAACACACAAATGGTTTACACTGAATTATTGATTAGTTTTGTTTTGTAGTTTTTTTTCTTCTTTTTTTGCCTCTTATTATTTTTTTTGTTTTACTTCAATTTCAACCAGGATCTGAAACTTAGCTTTTTGAACAGATATCAGTTTATAAAGTGGATCCAAAAATATGATACATATCAGATATTTAATGAGATATTTAAATAAAGCTGGGTTTTTTTTCTATTTCTCCACATTCCAATGGTCCTTAAATGTCCACTAAATTAATGAAACTTATTTACTAGAGAACACAAACAAGACATTTCTTGCTCCCATATATATATATATATATATATATATATATATAAAGATATGCAGAATCAACATGCATATACACAGAATATATATAACACAAATATAATAAAAATTTAGCAGAGGGTGATGACAAAAGAACATATGGAAGAACAAGAGAACACACATTTAATGTGGACATGGTGAATCTTTCATCAGTTATTGACCAAATATCACCAGAATTTCAACACTATCAATAAAATCTATACATATATATATATATATATATCATAAGAAAGTGGAACGACAACAGAATAAACATTTATGTTAATGAAGTTCATAACACGGTTGTTTATTCCATTGTCATCCCGATTTCTTATTACTGCTCTACACTCAACTGACGTTTCATTCTGAAGCATTACTCTTTTTTTGCTCTTTTACTCTTTCATTTGTTTCAGTCATTTGACTGAAGCCATGCTGGAGCACCACCTTTAGTCAAACAAATCAACTCCATGACTTATTCTTTGTAAGCCTAGTACTTATTCTATCAGTCTCTTCTGCCAAACTGCTAAGTTACAGGGACATAAACACACCAGCATCAATTGTCAAGCAATGGTGATGGGACAAACATAGGCACACAAACATATACATATATATATATATATATATATATATGTATATATACACACACACACACACACACACACGCACACACACACGATGGGCTTTTTTCACTTTCTGTCTACCAAATCCACTAACAAGGCTTTGGTCGAGGCTATAGTAGAAGACACCCAAGGTGCTATGCAGTGGGACTGAACCCAGAACAATATACATATATGCTTACATACACACACACACACACACACAACCACACACGTCTGTGTACTTAAGAAGTTCACTTCTCAACCACATGATTTCAAGTTCAGTTTTACTGCATGACACCAAGGGCAAGTATTGTCTTCTATAGCCCCAGGCCAACTAAGACTTGTCAGTGGTTTGGTACACAAAAACTATAAGCCCCCTCCCACACACACACACACACACACACACCAGCCATCCACATCAAGATTTGATATTAAGTAATGCTTAATCTATGTTATCTTTTATCACATTTGTAACATCTTGCTGCATACTTACTATTTAACATTTCATCCAAATAACCAACCCACTGACATTTCATCCTCGATTACATAAAATCATCATCAAAATATTGATTCCTTTTAAGAAAAATAAGGTCAACTTTCATAGAAAAGCAAGTATAAATTTTTAAATGAACTCTAGTAAATTATTGTTCCTTATTCTGCTAATTCCAGAGAGATGTAAAGTTAAAGGATTTTAACTCACAAATACTGAGTTACTCTTTTACTTGTTTCAGTCATTTGACTGTGGCCATGCTGGAGCACTGCCTTTAGTCGAGCAAATCGACCCCAGGACTTATTCTTTGTTAGCCTAGTACTTATTCTATCAGTCTCTTTTAGCCGAACCGCTAAGTTACGGGGAGGTAAACACACCAGCATTGGTTGTCAAGCGATGGTGGGGGGACAAACACAAACACACAAATATATATACATATAAATATATACGACGTTCTTTCAGTTTCCGTCTACCAAATCCACTCACAAGGCTTTGGTTGGCCCAAGGCTATAGTAGAAGACACTTGCCCAAAGTGCCACGCAGTGGGACTGAACCCAGAACCATGTGGTTGGTAAGCAAGCTACTTACCACACAGCCACTCCTGTGCCTATAGTTATAGAAAAATCAAACATTTAGGCCAATGATTTACTATACCAGTCATCTCTACAATCTTCTTTTCCCACCAAATATTAACCTTCAGCCATTTAACCCTTTAGCATTCAGACTACTTTGTCAAATGGGATGCTTATTTATTCACATTGTTTTGAATTAATCTTG
Organism: Octopus bimaculoides; assembly: GCF_001194135.2. NCBI lineage: Eukaryota > Metazoa > Mollusca > Cephalopoda > Octopoda > Octopodidae > Octopus > Octopus bimaculoides. Next base: position 33,710,695 of record NC_068982.1, read on the forward strand.
TATTATTATCTCAAAGCTTCGAGATTTTTATAATGAGATTATTGTTTATTTTTAGAATGACAATGTAAGGTAGATGTGAGAGTCTGGATTTGGCTGGTTTGAACATAACAGGTAGAATATTTGGGTTGGATATGACCAGTTTAAATACCAAAGGGTTAAGCTTATCAACCAACCAGCTATTTGCAACTTATAGTTCAAGACATATATTAACTTTGAGTGATAACAGTGACAGTAGACTTCCTAGAACAAGATAAAAGAGACATCAAGGAACATAAAATAACTCAGTACTTCAGTATTATTGGCAAACAGATTGCAGACACCATTCATATATCAAAATAAAAGACACTGCTGTCAAGGAATTTTTATCAATGCCTTTATTGGAACAATTTTAGAGAGCTTCTAAACTGTTTGATACTTGAGGAATTCTCGGTTTTAATAAACCCAATGTTATATAAAAAATGTTAAAATAAAACAATAATCAGCACTAAATCAGTAAAGAACTAAGAATATTTAGATAGAAATAAAAGGACTATGATTTTCCAAGCATGCAATATGAATATAAAGGAAAGGCTGACTCTATACAGGATAGAAACAAAGATATTAAAACACTGGCTATAGAAAAATAGAGAGAGATAGGTGGAAAGATAACAGTAGCAAACACGTTGGCAAAATTGACACTTGAATAAACAATGGTCAAGTTTCAACAAAGGACAGAACCAATAAAGTCAGAAATAAAAGAACTCAAGTTAAGAGTTAAAACCTAAAAATAAAATGTTCTATGAGGCTTCCTAACAAATCAATCACTGTGTTGTAAATAATAATAATAATAATAATAATAATAATAATAATAATAATACAGATGACTAAAAGCAAGAGGTGTTTTCTTTCTTTTAATAAAAATGGGAAAAATAGGCTTTTCAGATATACATTTCTTCCAAACTACAAGAACATAATCCCAGGATTCAGGTAAAAATCAGAATTAGCATATAGAATATTGTTTTTATAATTTCATTTAGCAGTTTTTATACCAACCCACCTGAGATCTTCAGTTTTATGATACAAAACTGATACTTTTAAAGGGCAGTGGTGAAGGTGATATACCTATGAAGGTGGGGTTCTCCAAACAATAAAAAAGGAGGAACCCCGACAAAAAAAAAAAAACTGACACACAGTAAAAGAGACCCTTTTGCCCTGCATTCAAGTGCAAGTAACTAGATAAAATATACTCAGTCCAAGATGCAGATTAGTTCATGATGAGAAGATCATCCAGATGGAAGAAACATGACCAAAAAACAAGAATTACACACAACAAAACTGTACAGTTCCCTTTGCTGCTATATTTACAAATACACATAATTTTAAGAACTATTTTCATATTCTTTTCCCATGCTCATGTATATATAATTCATGCATAAAACATACAGATACCATTTTCCATCTTATTCATGTCAGGTGAGTAATTCTGAATCAATATTCCTTTAATGTGTGTGTGTGTGCGTGTGTGTGTGCGTGTGTGTGTGTGTATTGTGTAGCAAAATAATGACACTCCAAGAGCAATCCTGACAGTGAAATGCCTGACAGCTTCAAGCACTTGGATTGTATCAGCTGTGCACAACTTCTATTCAAAGCTATAAAAGCATCATCATCGTTCAACACTAACAAAAGTGGCTAAAAGGCTGGATTTTTGTTTTTGCTCCTTTTTAAGGCAAGTTTGCAGTTCTGAACAAAAATATTATCAGTTACATGTTGCCTATGTGCAAATCACATTATATGATATTATCATCATCATCAGCATCATCACCACTTTAATATTTACTTTTCCATGCTGGCATGGGTCAGACAAACTTCATTGAGGCAGATTTTCTACAGCTGGATGTCCTTCATCTTACCAACCCTCACATGCTTCCAAGCAACATAAGATTTTCCCCGACAGCCAAGCATGTTTTCATGGAAAATTGGAAACAACGATACTGCACACACACACTCACATACACACACATACATATACACACACACACATACATACATACATACATACAGATAGATAGATAGATAGATAGATATATAGAGACATACACCCATATATATTGATATATATTTATACACATATACATAGACAGATGTGTATGTGTGTGTATATATGTGTGTGTATGTATAAGAATATACAAATAATAACAACAGACGAGGACAGGTGGTGTAAATAACAAAAGTATATATTAGTATGACACTCGGGAATACGGAAAGTCTTTGACGTTTCGAGCTACGCTCTTCAACAGAAAGAATACGGAGACAAGGAGAAAAACACGGAGACAAGGAGAAAAACACGGAGACAAGGAGAAAAACACGGAGACAAGGAGAAAAACACTGAGAAAAAAAAAATTGTGTGTATGTATATATAGATCTACATAAATATCTATACACACACACACACACACACATTTATATATATATTTATACAGAGACAGATATGTTTGCTTGTGTGTGTGTGTGTGTGTATAGATATACACACAGACACACACATTTACACACACATATACATATACAAAATGATAAAAATCTGATAGTGACATACATGCATGCCTGCATATGTGCATGCATGTAAACATACATATATACATACATGTTCATTCGTTCAAAGTTCATTTTTCTGTGTGGACAAAGGTCTGGATGAAGATTTATTTCAGACAGAACTTGACAGTCTGATGCTTTTCCCATCGTTGACCTTTACCTGTCTTTCAAATGAAGGGAGATCTTTATCTCACAACGCTTTGAAAGCACAGAACAACTGATCATAATATCAACAAGGAATGTCAACAATAGCACCACTTCACTCTAGCAGTGATAAGCATGTAATATATAAACATTAGCTGACCACGTGCCCGTCAATAATGAAAGTTAATTGTGGTATTTTATATATATATAAGGTACATAACAATCACACATAAAAACATCACATACTTCCCTTGTACATATACACACATATACTCAGAGTTGAAACGCTGATTTTTTTCACCCTTCCTTATTCATCTATCACCCCTTCCTTCCTCTCATTGCTATTACTTTCTCTCACTCCCTCTCAGTTAGGGCTATTACTCTCACTACTTCTCCTTCACTGAATTACTATTTTCTGTTCTCCTCCACATCCGGCATGATTCTGGACTCATATATATATATATATATATATATATATATATATATATATATA
>NC_068982.1:33714920-33720888 GCF_001194135.2 Octopus bimaculoides
TAGTGGAATAGTTTCATTTTTAAAGTGAAAGTATTTGATATGAGTGTTTTTGTTTCACTTTTGACACGTAATACTTAAATAGTGGAGGAGATATTATGTTGCCGTGTGCTCGAACTCTGCAAGAAGTTAATAATTTTTTTTGACTAAAACACAACTGGAACCCTAAGTAAGGCATGTGTAAAATTTGAATGAAATTGGTTGCGAAGTTCTCGAGTTTTAGGGATTCACAGACAGACAGACAGACAGACAGACAGACAGACACACACACATTCTCATTTTTATATATATAGATATATATATATATATATATATATACAAATATATCAAAACACTACGCTCATTATTATATTAGATTTCCACACATCTGCATATGCATGCATGTATGTAAGGATGGGTGGATGGATGGATGGATGCGCACACACACACACACACACACAGATGTAAATGGTAAGCTTTCTGCAATTTCCATCTACCAAATTCCCTCATACAGCATATATCAGCAAGGGCTATATATATATAGTGGAAGACACTGAAGGTGCTGCATAGTGTGTCACAACCCAAAACCATATGGTTAAAAACTGAACTTCTTAACAACACACATATACATGTGGTGGGAGGGAGTTTTAAATATTTATATACATGTTTAAAGAGACACACACATATACATGAAATACTGTGTACATATATATATATATATATATATATATATATATATATATATATATATATATATATATATATATATATATATATACACACACACACACACACACACACATATACGAGTGTGTATGTGGATATATAAACACATACACACACACATATATATATATGTGCATACATATATGTATATATATATATATATATGTATATAAACATATATGAATATATAGGTAACCAACTGCAATTGATTTTTGTCATCTTAGTAGTCAGGTATCCAATGATGTAAAGGGCATTTTACGTTATGCAATGCACAAATTATGAATAAAATAGCATGCTATTGAAACATATGTAGCACACATTGAACTGATATTATCCATTCTTCTTTTATCTTATGTGCGTACACACACACACACACACACACACACACACAGTCATCATCATTTAACGTCCATTTTCCAAGCTGGAATGGGTTGGATGGTTTGACAGGATCCAGTGAATTACAAGGCTACACTGAGCTCCAATGTACATATATAATAAATAAATATGCTTATAAACATACATATATATATATACAAACACAACACAACACACAGCAATCTTTTTTCTGCTTGCCCAAATCCTCTTGCAAGGCTTTGATCAGCCTAGGGCTATCATGAAAGACACTTCATCATAGTGCCATACATTGGCACTAAACACAAAACCACATGATTGGGAAACCTGCAACTATACATATATACTTTTGTGTGTGCACACCTTTTGCCTATGCATATTAGAAACAATGCAAAGAGTAACAAAGCTGTTGTAAAGGCAATAAAGTGACTGGCCTACTGGGAACTTGCAACCAATAATGTTATTGTTCATAAAAATGCAACAGAAAATAAAAAAAAAAAAGTTATGTCAGATATGTAGGCATTAAACTCCTATGAGAGACATTAACCTTTTAGCTTTGAAATTGGTCTTATCTGGCCCAAATATTCTACCCATTTTATGTTCAAAGCAGTCTCATCTGAACTCTAACACCTACCCTACAATGTCATTCTAAAAATGAACAGTCACATTACTGAAACTTCAAAGCAACAAGATAATGTATGATTAATTTATGACAAAGTGAGCAAGTAAGTCATTATAACTTGACAGAGTAATTGGAATGCTGTAGGGTTAAAACAGAAAGTAACTGTAAAAGCAGTCAATAAATCAAAGTAGTTTTGGATGCCAAAAAAGAAAACTCTATCAAATGCTATTAGCTTAAAATTTAGTAGATAAATCAAATAGAGATGGTTGTTGTTTAGCCCCCCCCCCCACCAGTTCTGATCAAGCAAACCTATGATCAAAGGCAATCCAGTCATGACAACATCACTTTGTGTATCAAAGACTATTACTACTACTACTACTACTACTACTAATAATAATAATAATAATAATAATCCTTTCTACTATAGGCACAAGGCCTGCAAATTTGGGGGAGGGGGCTGGTCAATTATATCAACACTAATACTACACTGGTACTTAATTGACCCCAAAAGGATGAAAAGTAAAACCGACCTCAGTGGAATTTGAACTCAGAATGTAATGATGGACAAAATGCCACTAAACATTTTGCCTGGCATGCTAACAATTTTACCAGTACTTTTAAACAGTACAATGTGATTTGAGAGACCTATGGCTGCCATTTCTATCAGATTGAGTAACAGCTTAGATGTTCTCTAGAAGTAAATTAGCTTTGTAGATTAGAACATCAAGCTAATACTTTTAGGACCCAGTGTTCATAACTTACTGCCTGAATTAACTAAGATAGATAGATAAGTATCCAGGCTGATGAGAAACAATAGATAAGTATCCAGACTGATGGGAAACAAACAAGCATGGGGAAATTCCATAGCAATCATCTTCATGCTATGTGGACTAGAATTAAGCACTGGTCATGTAAATGTTGGTAGCTCATTTATAAACTATCATTTAAATATGGTCATATTAGCATGCAAATGCATACATATACATATGAAAAAGAAAAACAAGTATTCCCAGAAAGAAATACAAAAATACATATCAGATTTTGGCAGCTATGATAGCAGAGTAAAATATATTCCAATACTAAAATGCGTTTTGCTTTTATTTGTTAACATTTTGGTTAATACAGCAATTATTTCTTCTGAATTTGTAAAAGAAAAGAACTTCTAGCCTCATATTCTATGCTTTGATTAAAAGTCCATTTCTTACCAGCATGGAAAACAGGCATTAAATGATGATGATAAATAATTTGAGCAAACACAGAAGAGCCTAGGCAATAAGCCTTAGCAGTTGTTTTATTATTCTCCAATTCAGAAACAAACAGTTCTTAGTTCAAATCCTACTAGGCAAAACCTTGCTGTTAATTGTTTCAACCATTCAGATTGCTCTGTCAGGTGTAATGCTTATTTTTTTCACAATGTTTTGAATTAATCATGCATTATCTTAAGCTTTGAGATTTTGATGATGTAATTGTTTATTTTTTTTAAATGACACTATAAGGTAGGTGTGAGCGGCTGGACTAGCCCACTTTTAACAGAAAACAGGTAAACTATTTGAGATGGATACCACCAGTTTAAATGCTAGATGGTTAAGAATCAATAATCAAGTATAACATGCTTATACAAAGAATTGGTTAATCAAAACATTAAAATATAAATCACTATTTATTTATATATTTAACCATACAAGAGATGAAGTTAACAGTCTAATCACATTTTACTATGCAATTTTCAAATGTATTTCTTTTAAAACTTCCTTCATAAACATAATCTTGCTTACCAAAGTAAAGAAATTTGAAAATAATTCAATTCACCATCTCATCTTGTCTCAGCTGAATTCAATTTTGTCCTAAGAGGACATGTATTGAACTTATATATAAATAGAATTATAACAAAAAGAAAAATTATCTTGTATGTCAAAGATTTAGGAACTTCAAGAATGTGAAATGATTCTTTTCTGGAACAATTGAATTTTTAAATAGATAAAGCTACCAACAATAGCATGAAAATATTGGGTTAAAAACCCTTTGGATACAAAAAGTCAAAAGATGCCAATAGGACATGAACCAACATCTTTATACATGGCAAGCATTCTATTATTGGACCAAAGCAATTCTTCGAATTCCTCTATTCATTTTAGAAACTTTATTATTACCAGTGAAAACTGAATATTGTAGACATCATAAGCATTTCCTACAGACAGCCAATGACTTTTTCTATACAAAGGAGGTTTTAGCCCAATATTTACGCACTATTATTTGCAGCTGTATCTGCTTTGAGATTCACTGTTCCAAAAACGAACTATCTTAATTTTTCCTTAGTTTCATAAGAAGACCCAATCTACATAATTCCCTTTTATTCAACACTAATTGTTAATTTAAATATTCAGATGTACATGAATTTTTGAGTATGCAAGACAAATTTGTTTTTGAAGTATACAAAAAAGAAATGATAACGTTTTCCTTTGAGGTTACTTTGTCTCAAAAACGTTTTAGATTTTTGACAATAGAAAGTTATTACGCAACAGAGTAAGCAATGGTGAATGTTTGCAAAGTTAAAATCAAACCAATAGGTTTAGTTATATCTGAGTTTCAGCATATTTGTGATAAAAGAATTAAAGGATTTAATAAAAAACCTGAATTAAATTTTCAAAGAATAGTAATTGTGACAATTTCAAAAGTTAAAAGTTCTGAAAACATAGGTATGGGTGTGCGGTAAAAAGTTTTTCATGGATTCAGTCTCAGTGTGTGTACCGTGTGCAAGTGTTGTTTATTGTAACCTCAAGCTGACCAAAGTCTAGGGAGTGGATTTGGTAGAGGGAAATTGAAAGAAGCCCATCATATATATGGATACATATATCTATGTGTATTTGTCATTGTACATGTGTTTGTCCCACACCACCGCTTGACAACCAGTGCTGGTGTGTTTACGTCCCAGTAACTTAGCAGTTCGGCAAAAGAGTTTGCTAGAATAAGTACCAGGCTTTAAAAAAAAAAAAATAAGTACTGGGGTTGATTCGTTTGACTAAAATTCTTCAAAGCAGTACCCCAGCATGACTGCAGTCTACTGACTGAAACAAATAAAAGCTAAAACATTATATCCACGCATTCTGTAATGAGCTTTGTTTAGCACTTACATCTGACATGAACCCTTGGGCTCATAAGGTTGCAGCTTAACATAGTTTCCCTGGAGTAGATTACTGAAGGTACAACACTCCATCTCAGTGAACTAGACACCAGTCCATCACAAGGTTAACCTCCCAGTTATTGCTAAAACTAATTTACAGCTGAGTGAACTGCAATAATGTGAAATGAAGTGTTTTGCTCAAGAATACAGTCTAAGAATCAAAAACCACTATCTTAAAACCATGAGTACAACATTCTAACCAGTAGGCCATGCACCTTCACAAAGCCTTAAGAAGACCAAAAAATGACAATATAAAAAGACTTACATCAAAATCTGATATATCTAACAGTATTTTGGTAAATTTTATAAATGCTGCAGTAGGAATCTTTTAAAAACCACCAGCAAAACCAACCAACTCAATCAAAACATCAAGTTTACTAAACTCATACATGGGACTTTACACAGACTAAAAGGAGGACATAAACTGATCATATAGAAAGGAAAAGTAATATATAAAAAAAAACTATTATATACCTGTTTTGTCTTTACCATTTGCATTACCCATCCTTGTTTGTAAATATCCTTTCAATGGAAACAAACCGCTATATCCAGAGTAGATTTGTTCAAAGCGTTGAACCAGAGCAAAGTGTAGCAAGCATAACTCAAATGGTTGAAAAACATATTAAAAAGACAAATATTCTACTGCACACTGTTATACTCTAGTGAGCAGTGCTAAATACAACCAACAGTAAATAGGTTTCTTCCATTGATTCAAATATAGTTTCCTGTTGAAGACTGCTGCTTAGTTATTATTTTTTTCAGTGGAATGTATTGAATATTGAGATGTAGCAACAGGGATGAGATACAGCTTCACGAGAACAGTGTTATTATCAATAAATGGATCACTATGAAGTTGAGTAAAAAATTAAAAAAAATTTTTTTTTAAATATATAAAAAAAAAAACAGCAGCCAAATAAAAAGTGACAGCTGTTTAAAGTTACTCCATTGTTTACAACAATCACCAAGTGAATTCTAATGTCATATATGTATTCAGTGCTTCGATACTTCGATTAAATTAATGAACTCAGAACACTGATATAAAAAAAAGGCAAGAACGAGGAGTGATGGTGGGGGGGGGGGGAATAAGTATGGAAAGCACTAATAGAAAAAAA
>NC_068982.1:33720898-33724180 GCF_001194135.2 Octopus bimaculoides
ATCTGTGATTAGTGTTCATTTATGGGGAATAAGTATGGAAAGCACTAATAGAAAAAAAAATGACAGAGTGGAGGAAAAACAGAGCTGAATGGAAAATGTAGCTCAGAAGCAACTGGAGGTTCCTGAAGCTAATCTTCCATTAACATAATTAGAAAGAAATATAACTCAACTATTGCAAATGGACTTAGAATTTACTACATTTCCAAATGAAAATTTAGGAAAATGTTTACTGAAAGTTGATGATTTGTGGAAGCATGGAAGCATTGGTTTCATATAAAACTGATAAGATAAGAGATAGTTAACAATGATATTACTAAATATTCTGCATTGTAACTGTTAAACAATAGAAATTAAGTGTCCACATTCAAATGAAATTTCAACAAAGACATGCTTTTTTATTTTTTTCTCATTCATTCGACAAACATAGCAAACATTTTTTCCCTTTTTGTGTTTATAACATTCCAAATAAGAGGTAATGAACCCATTACTAACACAGAAAATTAGTAGACAATGTGTAACTTAGCTGATACATTTACAATTTCTTTTCACAACCAACCGCAATTATGAATTATGTCACCATACATAATGTAATTGAACCAAAATAAGGGAAGCCACTGTATACAATATAAAAGAACTACTAAAAAGTGCAGATTAATATATATAACTAGTTATTAGATAACTATCTTAACAAACCAAAATTTATATATCAATGTTGAGAGAAGCAAATTTTTAGAGGAATTCAATCCAACAAATCAACCATTCCTCTCTCACTGATGGGTAAAGACTTTCCCTTTATTCCACTATAACTTTATACTTTGGATCCTGATTCCCAATATCTGTAATAGTTCTAGTTCTTCATGAGTATTAGCGGATGTTACTATGTATACATAATTGGTAACAAGTAGCCCCTGCTGCATAATCCTCATTCCACTAATCCTAAAGCTAAAGTTGAACTTTGGTTTAATTTTACAGATCCAACAGAAACAGTTGTTTAAATTACTAGATTTGAAAGTTACTGATTAATTATATATTGTGTTGTTGGCACTCCGTCGCTTATGACGTCGAGGGTTCCAGTTGATCCGATCAACGGAACAGCCTGCTCGTGAAATTAACCTGCAAGTGGCTGAGCACTCCACAGACACATGTACCCTTAACGTAGTTCTCGGGGATATTCAGTGTGACACAGTGTGACAAGGCTGACCCTATGAATTACAGGCACAACAGAAACAGGAAGTAAGAGTGAGAGAAAGTTGTGGTGAAAGAGTACAGCAGGGTTCGCCACCATCCCCTACCGGAGCCTCATGGGGGTTTTAGGTGTTTTCGCTCAATAAACACTCACAACACCCAGTCTGGGAATCGAAACCGCGATCCTATGACCGCGAGTGTGCTGCCCTAACCACTGGGTATTGTGCCTCCACTGATTAATTATAGAGTAACAATTATTATTATCTTTTACTTGTTTTAATCATTAGACTGCAGCCATGCTGGGGCACCACCTTGAAGACTTTTTAGTCAAATCAATCAACTCCAGTACTTAATTTTTTGCTAAGCATGGTACTTATTCTATTGGTTTCTTTTGCTAAATGATTTTCCTCACAGAAAATAAATAAATGAATAAATAAATAGTTGCAGCATGTAAGAGAGAGAGTTCATGATGTCAAATATTGGAAACTATGACACCCAGAATCAGTTTATTCAAAACTTTCAAGATTTCATAGGTTTTTTTATGGGGATTTCTTGCAAAACTTCCATCTCTATCCAAAATGATGGTATGAGTCACCATGGGATCTCTATCAGAGATCACTCAACTTGGTAGAAATAACAGCTGAATCTACCTCAAATTACACCCTACCATCTTCCAAAAAAAGGGTAAGACTCATTAGATAATATAGTTCTAAATATGCTTAAAAAGATAGTATGATCACAGCTGCAATGTCTTCTTTTAAGCTCAATCGGGGTTGACATGGGGTTAAGCAACAACATCCAAACACAAATATAATCCATGCTTTGCCAAAAAGATCTCATAAGGCCAAAGTATGTCCATAGTTGTTTCCCATACTTGTCAAAATGATTAAACTATTATTTATTGAGTTAATAAAGTCTCCTGATTCTTGAAGCTAAATTTGATCGCATATGAATCATAGGCATTTTTGTAAACAACTGTACCATTGGCCACAGGTTGCCAATGAGCTCATTACTGGTGATAAACCCACTAGATTTGGATGATGAAAACGGAATATTTATTCACTTAAATGCTAATTCACCAAGCTTGGTTGTTCAGTTGTTCAAACAACTTTCATGGTTGACAACCAATTAGGAAGGCAACACCTGACAACAACACAGTTGGTGAAATATCATCGAAGAAACCAGTTCGAATTTATCATTATATAAACATATTTATTATTATTCATTATATTATCATATATTTATTATATTATTTATTATTATTCATTATATTATCATATATATATTATATTATTTATTATTATTCATTATATTATCATATATTTATTATATTATTTATTATTATTATAAGAATATAATATATGTTAATAAATTTTAATTTTTCAATTGACAATTGTAGGTCTCCATTTTCTTTTCATTTTTATAAATTTAATATATTCCCATGCAAAGTGTAAAGTTTCTCTCTACTAAATTAGATATAAACAGTTGAGCCAGTGAAAAATTGGATGTTTTCATCCCTATTTTCCTTGTATTGGTTTTAATTCAGAATATTACTTGTGTTATATATATGTGTGTGTATAAATAAAGATGCAGGTGTGGCTGTATGGTAAGTTTGCTTCCCATCTATATGGTTTCAGGTTCAGTCCTACTCCATGGTGCTATAGGCAAGTGTCTTCTACTATAGCTGAACAAAATCTTGTGTGAATGGATCTGGTGAATGGAAACCAAAGAAAGCCTCTGTGTGTGGGGGGGGGGGGAGCATCCAGATAATATTATTTATATATATATTATACACATACAAACATCATTATCATCATCGGTTAATGTTTGTCTTCCATATTTTCAGTCAGTTTGACAGGATCAGATGTGCCAATGGACTGTGTCAAGCTCCAATATCTGCTTTGGCACAGTTTCTACACCTTAATGCCACTTTAAAGGGTGTACTGGCTACCTTTGCATGACACTGGCACTAGAGAAGTTGACAAGTAACTTGCAAGACAAAGAAGCCACCTCTGCTGCGTGGTAGAGAGGGGAGTGGCTTTATGTCATGTATTGAGAAACAAAAATATGATAGAGAGTCAGGAAAAGGTCTCTTCA
>NC_068982.1:33724280-33729238 GCF_001194135.2 Octopus bimaculoides
ATAATGTATATTTATATATATATATATATATATAATGTATATGAAAGTGCATGACCTGGTTGGGCTCATGCTCATACAAAAGGTTTGATTCCTGGACCAGATGGGGCATAGAGTCCTTGAGCAAAGCACTTCATTTCACATTATACTCCATTCTACTCAGCTGAAATAAGTACCAGCTGAGTATTCGTGCAGCCCTCTCTCCCTTGACCTCACACATTCAATGACAGACCAAATGTGTGTCTACCTATGACAGCATGGGTACCTAAAACTATTATCAAAAAGTGTGGTATGTGCTACGAAATATTCAACTTGTATGATTAATACTATTCAGAGAATGAAGAAGAATCGGAGATCCTGGAGAAGTGGTTACACATGCAACAAGAACAGCGTATACAAGAGACTCTATAGCAGTAAAGCATCAGTAAATAATTAATAATCTCATTTATTACCTAATAAAACTGAATATTTTTATTATCATATTAGTTGTGCTAAGACAAATAAAGGGGGAAATATATTCAAACACTAAGCCATTATTCATAATCCAATAATAACTAATATGAAATGACAATACACTATCGTCTTTTGATGGTATGGATACACCTATCATTATAATCATTTAGTGTTTGCTTTCCATGCTGGCATAGTTTAGCTGGTTTGACTAGAAGTGGTAAGTCGGAGAGCTGTGCCAAGTTCCAGTCTGGTTTGGCATGGTTTCAATGGCTGGTTGCTCTTCCTAATGTCAACCACTCCGAGAGTGTAATGGTTACTTTTATGTGCCACCAGCATGAATGTCAGTTACGTGATTGCGTTTCACTTGGCTTGACGAGTCTTCTCTGTGAATAATAAATCTTTGTTAGCTATGTGGCTTTTTGGGTTCAGTCTCACTATACAGAAATTTGGGCAAGTGTCTTCTGCTGTAGCATCATGTGAGTGAATTTGTTAGATGGAAACTACACAAAGCCCATTATGTGTCTGTGTGTTTGTGTGAGAGAGAGTGAATGTTCTCATTCTGTACTGAGCTAAGCTATGGACTGTATCATTTATTAACAATTTCCCAGTTCACAAATTATCTGGTAGTGGTGTACTTTTGAAGAAGAGTTGAATGAAAACTTCCTTACTTGAAAAATAAGGTAAGGGTTAGTGACAGGAAGAGCATTCAGTTGTTAAATAATGCCTTAATAATATCTATTCATCTAACCCATGCAAGCATGGAAAAACTGGACATAGAATGAATGACTGAATGCTATATGTGAGTGTATATGTATGTATGTATGTATATCTGTTTGTCGGTCATTTCTCCCCTTCTCTCTCTAAACATATATATACAGATACATACATATAAATACATACATTCACACACGCCCATCTAGTGGGGAGGTCTCTAATAAGATAGACATCTAAACAGATTGTTAATAGAATAATGTTGACATGAAGTTCTGTGAAGTTCATGTAAACATGTACATTATTAATACGGCATTTGAAAAAAATATAACATTTTTTTAGTTATTTTAAAATCTATTTTATCCTTCCAGTTGAAATAGCCATTTCAATTTTAGTCCCAAATTAAAATAGCACTCTCAGTTGTTGCTGCTGTAACGATTTCAACTTTTGGCCAAAGACCAACAATTTTAGGGGAGAGGTTAAGTGCCCAACTGATACTTATTTTATTGACCCCATAAGGATGAAAGGCAAGATCATTGTTAGTGGAATTTGAACTCAGGATGTAAGGCCAGAAGAAATGCCATTGAGTATTTTATCAGGCCTACTGATGATTCTTCTAGCTTGCTACCTTTGCTGTTATTGTTATGTGTCTTTGTTTAACCTCAAATTAACCTTGATTGATTAGATCTATGACAATCCTGCTGTTTATTCAGACTTATTGTCTAGAAAGAACTACATCAACTAATGTGTCTTTTATGGTGTGTGTAAGTGAGTGTGTGTGTTTGTGAATGTGTATGCATGTGTGTGTAGTTTGAGAGAGATTTGGCTGCCATTTCTAGTAGATCAAGTGACTGTGTTGAGGCTCCTTTGCTCTTTTTGTTGTTTATGTAGGCAGAACAGTGTATGAATACTAAGTGCCATAATAATTTACAATTATGTTTCAATTATTGCAACACTATGCTGTTTTGCTCTTGTTTCACCTGTTATCTGAGACAGTTTTTTTATGTTGAATAGCTAATATTATTAGGCAGCACCTTGTTATGCTGACAATATTACGCCCCAGTCTGTATAGAATTGAATGATATCTCTGGTCTCAATAACATCTTTACTTCAGTATCAGATATCGTTTATTTTCTCTTTTTCCGTTGTTTCCACCTACTTTTTATTCAATTATGTCCTTAAATATCAAGAGATCTGATAAAAGTATGAACCTATTTGTATATTTATTATTTTATATTGCAGTCACTGATTTATTGCATTTCTCACAAGTATGTCAAGGGTGTGTCTGTATGTAGATGTAGAACAAATATATCAAAGCACTTTTGTTCGTGAAGCACCATTTTTTTTTTTTTATTAGTTGCTGATATACAATGGCTAGAGATACACATATGCATGTATATGTAAATGCCAAATTTACACACAGCTTCCATCTTTCAAAATCCACTTCCAGGAAATTGGTCAGTCTGAAGTTATGGTAGAAGACACCTGTCCTAAGCACCATGCGGTAGGATTGATCCCTGGTTCATAATCTTGCAAGACAAACTTCTCTATATTGCTGCAAGCATAATTGTGTGGCTATTTGGCACTCTGTCAGTTATGGCGATGAGGGTTCCAGTTGATCCAATCAATGGAACAGCCTGCTCATGAAATTAATGTGCAAGTGGCTGAGCATTCCACAGACACACGTACCTTTAACCCTTTAGCATTTAAACCGGCCATATCCGGTCAAAATATTCTACCTGTTTTATGTTCAAACTGGCCAGATGTGGCCCCCTCACACCTATCCTGCAATATCATTCTGAAATTTAATAGTTACCTCATGAACATTTCAAAGCTATCAGAGAATACATGATTAATTCAAAACAACGATAATAAATAAATAATGCATTAGACAGAATAATCTGAATGCTAAAGGGTTAATGTAGTTCTCAGAGTGATTTAGCATGACACAAAATGTGAGAAGGCTGGCCCTTTGAAATACAGGTACTTCTCATTTTTACCAGCCAAGTGGACTGGAGCAATGTGAAATAAAGTGTCCTGCTCAAGGACACAACATGCTGCTTGGAATTGAACTCATGACTTCATGATTGTGAGCTGAAAACACTAACCACTAAGCTACATGCCTCCATGTAGAATATTATTTAGAATAATGTAACAAAAAGAGAGGGGAGTGGAAAAAACTGGCTGCATAGTTAAGAAACTTACTTTGTAGTCTTATGGTTTTTAGTTCAGTCCCACAGTGCTGTGCTTTGAGCAAATATTTTCTACTATAGCCCTAGTCTGACTAATGTTTTCTGAGTGAATTTGGTAGAAGGAAACTGAGTGGAAACCTGTTGTCTCTACCTGCTTTTTGAAAACCAGTGTTAGTTTTTAAAAACTCCCTGTAACTTAGTGGTTTGGCAAAACAGATGGATAGAATAAGTACCAGAATTAAAAAGAAAAAAAAGATACTGGAGTTGATTTGTTCAACTAAACCCTTCGGGGCAGTGTCTTGCAGTATGGCCGCAGTCCAATGAGTGAAACAAGTAAAAATATGATAAAAGACACTATTAGAATATATGATCATCTCTTATGATTTCGATGGTTGAAGCATGGTAATTCATTTCTTCTTGGATACACATTTATGTGTGTGTGTCTGTCTTTGTGTTGGAGTTGAGTAGTGAGGTGTTCATTGATTAGACAATTACTGACTGAAAAGAAAAATTAATATAAAGCTTGCATTGATAATGATATAACAAAGGGCATATTTCTTTTGATAAATTTCCTTTTATGATGATGATGATGATGGTTGTTCCATATTGCTTTTTTCACTGTCAATACTTTATCGACTAATATAAAATTGTCGAATATGAAACACAATTAAGTTACAAGGATGAAAGGAAAGATGGTATTGTTATGATCTTGTCTTGAAGTGAATTATATAAACAACAGAACTAATTGGTTCAATATGGCTTCTGTCCTTAATCTTTTATTTGTTTCACTCATTGGACTGGGGCCATGCTGGAGCACTGTTATGAAGGGTTTAGGCAAAAAAATCAACCCCAGCACTTATTTTTAAAGCCTGGTATTTATTCTATCACTCTCCATTTTCAAACCACTAAGTTGTCAAGCCCTGGTGGTGTACAAACACATAGATATACATGCATACATACATATGTATATAATATACAGGAGTGGCTGTGTGGTAAGTAGCTTGCTTCCCAACTACATGGTTCCGGTTTCAGTCTCATTGCATGGCACCTTGGGCAAGTGTTTTCTATTATAACCTCAGGCTGACCAAAACTTTGTGAGTGGATATGGTTGACAGAAACTGAAAGAAGCCCGTTGTATACATATGTATATATGTATGTGTTTGTGTATGTGTCTGTGTTTGTCCCCCCGCCCAACATCACTTGACAACTGATGCTGGTGCCTTTACATCCCCGTAACCTAGCAGTTTGGCAAAAGAGACCGATAGAATAAGTACTAGGTTTACAAAGAATAAGTCCTGGTGTCGATTTGCTTGACTAAAGGTGGTGCTCCAGCATGACTGCAGTCAAATAAAAGAATAAACAAATATTTACACACGCACGCACGCACGCACGCACGCACGCACACACGCACACACACACACACACACACACGTGTGTGTGTGCAGGCATAGCTGTGCACGTAAGATGTTTGTTTCCCACCCATGTAGTTTTTGGGTTCAGTCCCAGTGTGTGGAACCTTGGGCAAGTGTTTTCTACCATAGCCCCTGGCTGGCCAAAACCTCATGTGGATTTTGCATATGGAAACTGAAAGAAGCTCTTCATATA
>NC_068982.1:33729390-33732715 GCF_001194135.2 Octopus bimaculoides
TATATATATATATATATATATATATATATATATATATATATATTTGTGTACATATATATTTGTGTACATATATTTATATGTGTGTGTGTGTACGTACAGTTATGTGTGTGTTTATGTGGTTATATGAACCCTTGTCTGGACATTAAGTGATGGTTGTAAACAAATATCACCCTCATACAAGTGGTTTTGTTCATTTCCACTGTTCCGTGGAAAACATGTTCTGGCGATGAGAAATATTACCTTGCTTGGAAACGGGTGGGAGTTGGCAGTTGGAAAATCTACCTCAATAAACTCTGAGCAATTGAACAATACAAACATGGAAAAATGGATGTTAAAAAAAACAAAACAAAAAAACGGATGATAATAATGATGATGCAATATATGCATATTGCATGTGTATGAGTGTATGTGCACATGTGCGTGTGTGTATTTTATGTTTAGAATATATTTAGAAGAATGTTTGGATTAAACTACAAAATTGTTTTGAAAGATGTGGTGACAGTTGAGCTATTACTATTTCAAAATCTACTGGCTTTGCTTGGAGTATGCTTCTCTGTATAATATCATTATTACAACTAATAAGCTTCACACTGATGAACAGCCACTGATGTAAATTTGATAATAAGTTATCAAAATTAATTTTGTTAGGTACCAATCAGCAGTACATTTAATTAAAGTTGACTGGATCTATTCAAATGAACTAAAATGACATTCTGCCAGAGGAAGGAAGTCTCAACCTTATATAAACAGTACAAAAAAAAAAATAATAATGCGGTATGGACACAGCTCTACTTGGGTCCCTTCCTCATTTACAGAGAACAAACCATTCGTTTTTAATTAAGTACACTTGTTTTCTTTATGGTAGAGTGAGAAAAACTGTTGTTATTGAGGTATTGGGTCTTTTGACTACTTTAATTACAGTGGCGCTATCGTTATTAAATGCGACAAAGAAAGCAGATGTTTTATTAAGAATTTAGCATCCTGTTGGAACCTATCATTAAATAATTGTATTTTAAGCATTTCATTTTTCTAGGTTAGTCTTTCCTGTGTGAATTTTGTCTTTTAGTTGTTTATTTATTTGAGAGAGAGGCTGTAAGTATTCTTATCCACTTACCTGCTTATTTTACATTTCTCCCATCATTACCTTTTCTTCTCCCTTGTAACAGATGATCAACTCTTTCCAACCTGATATTGTCTTCATTTGCATCTCTTCAAACAATCACACAGCTATTTAGGGTAACTGTTCAGACATAATATCAATTGCTTCATTTTCTTTTTGTCAACTAGTTTAGTTAGTTTGTTTAAAAGCTGTCTTCTCTCTCCTAGCAAGTGAAAGAAAGAAAAAAGGAGAGAGAAGTTTTTATCTTTCTTTTCGTATTTATTATATCTTCTACATTATCTCTTTTTGGGCAATATATATATTTCAATCTTGGGTGATATTTACTTTTGGGTGGATATTACCTGAACTACCAAGCTGTTTGACGAGTGGTTGACTGGAGATTTTGTGTATTATTTGTAAGTTTGTTCAGATCTTGAGTATGTGATTTCTTGTCTTCTTTATTTTATTTTCTTAACACCTTTAAAACTTCACAGAACACTTCACTACACTCATTTTCCGAATTTTCTCACTCAAATATTTTTACCTTCTATTTGTTTGCTGTTTCTTTTCATAAGAAATCCCTCATAATAATGATAACATTTCTGCTTGTATTGAATCAGGGGATCTATTCAAAAGGAATGCTTTTCCCTTTTTACTTCTCACCAGCCCAGTTTACCTGTTGATATTTTTTTATGAGAGCCTATATTTTTCAGCTTATAAAACAAAGATTAGTTATAACATGTAGCTTTGATGGAATATATATATGTATAATTTGAGATTGGAAATATTCTTATTAAAAATTATATATTTCATTCATTCTCTTGCGTTTATTTTTATAAACAAACTACAGTTATTTAAAATAGTATTTTGCTAGCATTATTATTATTATTATTACTACTTTTTGTCGTTGTTAGTGAATAACTATGATTTCTTTTTTAATTAGGAATTAGAATGCTAATTTTAGGTTGTGTGAAAACTGGTTGAGCAACTAGGGAGCTTAAACAAACTTTTGCTTTTGATGATACAAATGAATGTGACGATGTATGGTATATGAGTTTTAGATTTGTTCCTGACTTCATAGTGATATATAACCATTACTGAGGAAAAGCAGGTATATTATATCAATAATTATTTTCCTTTGTTTTATGTTTGTTTATATTCAATTCATTATAGTTGTTATATGTTATTTGTTAATTAAAATAATCACAGTCATAAACTAACTTTATAGTCTTTGTTTTCTTTTTTTTTTTTAAATTTTCACATGAGAATACTGTCTATATCAAAGACAGCTTTAAATGAATTTCACCCACAGGAAGGTGTACAGGAAACAATTCAAATATGTTGGGTGTAACAGTCCCAAAATATTTCATTATATATTTCAGTGCAAATGCTGGTGTAGGATGTTGTAAATACTGAGATGGTCACAAATTTTCTCAAATCTGCATTAACTGCAGTTTAATTTTCATCAGTTGGGTACAAATATAGTTTGAACATGCATTACTCATCATATTATTGACTAAGAAGTAATATATGTTATCAATGCTACTGTTTTATTTTCGATGATTTGTCGTATGTCTAATGACATAAGAAAGCTTTGTTATCAAGATATGTTGTTATACTTGTTTAGCATTATTATAATTTGTCTGTGTTTGCTATGTTACTGTAATCTTCTAAATTAGAAACTAATTCCTAAATAGCCAAATTTCAAAATTTGAACATTATTTCTTACTTAGTTTGATCTACCTAGCATAATAAGTAAATATATGCGTACTTCTGTGTCTAATGTATGTATGCAGGAATGCGTGTGTGTATGTGTATCACTCTCTCTCTATATATATTATGTATGTATGTATGTGTATATATATGTATGTATATATATATCTATATGTATATGCAGGTATATATCTATATGTATATGCATGTATATATACATATATATATATATATATATATATATATATATATATATATATATATATATATATATATATATATATATACATATATATATATATATGTCTATATGTATGTATGTATGTCTATATGTATGTATGTATGTATATACGTATACACATATGCATGTATATATATATATATGTGTAGATATATGTATATATGTATACACATATGCATGTATAAGTATATATATATATATATATGTATATGCATGTGTATATATGTATATGTATATGCATGTGTATATATGTATATGTATATGCATGTGTA
>NC_068982.1:33732725-33743405 GCF_001194135.2 Octopus bimaculoides
ATATGTATATGTATATGCATGTGTATATATGTATATGCATGTATATGTGTATATATATATATGTATATGCATGTATATGTGTATATATATGTATGTATGTGTATATGTGTAGATAAATAGATAGATATATGTATTGTATTTACTTAACCACTAAAGTTGAACCACTAAATTACAGGGTTGTAAACAAACCAACACTGGTTGTCAAATGTTGGGTGTCAAAGACACACGCACAACAGGTTTCTTTCAGTTTACTGCCATCCATTTATAAGGGCTTTGGACAGCTTGAAGCTATAGTAGAAGGCACTTGTTCAGGGTGCCATGGAGTAGGACTGAACCCAAAAGCATGTGGTTGGGAAGCAAACTTCTTACCACACTGTCATGCCTGATCCTGAATATAGAAAATAAATAGGTGTAATTGTTCTGACGAAATGACAAGGGATTATATCATTTATTCTCTATGTGCTTTTGCAATAAACATCTATTATTAAAATGCTATCCATCCAGATATTTTAAGGGAAGCAGAACAGTATATATTATTTCTTCAAGCTGTTGGTATATTCTAGCCTGATCAGTTTGTCAGCTTGATTAATGATCTACAAAAAAGATTTGTTGTTTGGGAAACTTAAATTAACCCTTTAGTATTCAGATTACTCTGTCAAATGTAATGCTTATTTATTCACATCATTATAAATTAATCGTGCATGATCTCATTGCTTCAAGATTTCGATGATGCGATTGTTTAACTTTAGAATGATATTGTAGGGTAGGTGAGAGCATCTGGATCTGGCTAGTTTGAACATAAAATAGGTAGAATATTTGGGCCAGATATAGCCAGTTTAATTGCTAAAGGGTTAATAAGAAAATCATGTGTTTCCAATACCGTCTCAAATCTGTGATGACTCAGAATTTGAGGCCACTGAAACAGTGCATTCTGATTACTCTGTTAAATGTTTTGCTTATTTATTCACATTGCTTTGAATTAATCATGCATTATCTCATAGCTTCAAGATTTTGATGATGTGATTGTTTATTTTTAGAATGATATGGTAAAATAGGTGCGAGTGGCTGGATCTGGCCAGTTTGAATATAAAACAGGTAGAATATTTGGATCAGATATGGTCTGTTTAAATGCTAAAGAGTTTTTTTTTCTTTTTTTTTCGTTTCAGTGCTTGATAATGAATTTTTATTCCAGAATTCTGTGCAAATAATTGTTTTCCTCAAAGTTAGGCTTGATTTATTTTTAAAGACTTTAAAGGTCAAATTGATAATAAGATAAATAGCTACGACATTTTGACAGATTCTTTGACGATTCATATATATAAATATTTAGATAATCAAATGACACCACCTGTTCTAATTAAGGTAAAAATGTTTAAAAAATAGTTAATTGTGTTTTTTATTGTTGTTTTTTTTAAATTTAGTTTTCACATATTTACATTTTACACTGTGACCATATTCACTTCCAAATATAAACAATATGTCTCTCTCATAAAAAGTATTTTATTAACATATGGTCAAATCAGTACTCTATTTTTGAGTAAATTGTTCAACTTTGTAAAAAGTGATGCCTGCAGCTGCATTGTGTCTCTTCTTCCTACAACACATCTTTCTCACCTGGAATTTTTCAATAAAGACTACCAGTTATTCTGGTTGAAAGTTTTTTTCTTCTTCCTCTAAGTTAATCTGTTGACATCTACCACTCCCTGTACTCATCCTGTCATCCAAGTGATTTCAGTGAATACAATTTGTCTTGGCCTTCTCATTCCTTCTGTATTGACACTGCTACCACAAAGGCTGTGATGTTTATCATCTTGAACCATCTGAACTACTTAGTTTTCTTGTTTTCTTATATTTCTGACTCACACACTTCAATTCCGAAAATACTCCTGGCTTCTTTTCAAATCCAATTTATACACATTCTGTACCTGCTCCAACAGGATTATTTGGCCCATGTCTTATCTAGATAGCCTGAATCATATCAATCATTCCTTATTCCTCAATCACTGTTATGTCAAGTGAGGTAACTGGTGAGAATTCTGCCAATTCTATAGCAGTAAATATACTTCATTTGTGATTCATTCAAGACAGCAATGAAAATGACTGAAATCATCTGCCTTGATGTCCCTTACATAATGGCAGTCTACTGTTTTAAAGTCCAAATTGTAACATATAGCTATGTAAGTCAAAGATGTTGCTTACAGCAATTAGAGAAAATCCCCTATCATGATCAACTGGTAGTCATTTGTCATCAATGCAGTGCTTGGAACATAACCTTTAGAAAAGCAAAATATGATTTTCTCATGGAACAAGACCCCTCCTGAACTTAAACCTTCTCAAACTCACTTAGCTCACCATATAGTGTATGTAGCTACCATTCTGAAAACTTCCCACTTCTCTTCAGCCCACCAAGGCAACTCTCCTGACAATGTTCTCACTATTACTTTCAAGCAGTATTTTCCCTTGATATGGCCCCATATCCTCATTAAATTCTTCAGCTTTTTGCTTCTGTACAATTTTCTACTCTGAACTGTGAAAACAGATTATAGTGTGGATCCTTCCAAAAAATATGTAAGGTATCTGATCTCATCAACTACCATCTCCCTTATCTTTATTGCTGCAAGTTATGTTTTCATGCATCTGTCCCTAGTCAAAAATGTTTTAATGTGTAAGTAGCATGTTATTGTATCTTAATTTGGTAAAATGTTTTAGCCTTAAAAAAAAAAAAGGGGTCTGTATAAAATAGTTTCTCAGTTGTTTTAGAATTAATGCCTGCTCATAAGGTGACACACCAGTTAATGGTTAGATAATTGGATTGCTTATTTCTATTTTACTTGCTGGTTTTGGAGTAAGCATCAGTGATTGTAACTTTGGTAGGCTTTCTAAATCCAGTGAGATTGATGCTGTTCCATTTAAACTGTTCATGTCAACACTTGCAAGAAAGACCTGAGCAGGAAGGAGATTCCAGTGGGATGATGTTTTGGGGAGAAAGGACTGGGTATAATAGTTAGTATGAGGTTGGAGGAGTGACAAGTGCTTTGGGAGTATCTGAGTGGAGAAAGTCCAAAACTAGCTGGCTCCAAGAACAGAGGTCATTAATGTAACTTTAATAAAGAGAGTGAGGGGTGGCAACATACCTGTTGACCAGAGACTAGAGCATGTCTGTGAAGCTTAATGCCAATCAGTTAAGTAACCCTGAATGTGGTCCATGATGTCTGTGTGCATAGCAGCAGCACCGTCCAAGATGCTGGAACAATCAACTCCCTAGTGTAGGCTTCATTTTAACATTATTCTCACATCTGAAATGGTGCTGTTGTTATGTATACTGTTACTTCATCTTAAATTTAAATCTTACTATATGAATTGTTGCCTGTACTAAATTAACACGGGTTATTTCAAACATATTAGTCAGCAACCTAAAATAGTTATCACTCGTTAAGCATGTGAAGAAGGCAGCCCTGTTTGGCGCTTCAGATGTCTGAAGTAATCAAATAACTATTTAATGTATTATGTCACAGAAAAGCAAATATTAAAATGAAATAGGAGAAAAAATATAATGAGGATTTATTAAAATTTTAAGAAACTGATAAGGGATGCACAAGGATAAATTTTTAATGTCATTTTTGTTTTCTACTATATTAACGAATTTTCCATGTCTTATGTAATTTAAATCCATATTAACATGTATATCATTTATCAATTTTCAATTACATAGAAACAAATAATATTACTAGACTCTAATAGTGTATGTAGCTGTTTCTAAAATAAAGTACTACAGTGAATAGAAGAAATAACCACCAAAATGATATTGATTTCTACCTCCTGCATAACACTCCAAATTTGATGGAGGGATCAGTCAATGATATTACCTGTGTAAAGGCTAGTTCTTTATTTTCATCACACTGGGAAGTAGCATTCAAACTCAGAAATATAACTGAGCATCATAAGGCATTTTGTCTATCCTGAAACCACAACTCTTCTATAATTATCAATATATTAATAACATTGTGTGTGTGTGTGTATGTCTATGTATGTATGTTTGCATGCATGCAGACAATACAGTATACTATTTAATAAATACGAAAGTCATGGGTGAGCTAATTCAGGTTTCATACTCATAAAGTACAATATACATCTGCACATAAATAAGGCGTATCATGTACAATCCAGCAATCATTTGCCACATTGATATATTCTTGGAAAATAATTCTGTCTCATTTTGGCACAAGACCTGTAATTTTGAGGAGAGATGAAAGTTGATTACATTGACCCCAGTGCTTCACTGGCACTAATTTTATCAATCCCTGAAAGGATGAATGGCAAAGTTGACCGTGGCTGTATTTGAACTCAGAATGTAAAGAGCAAGAAAAAAATGCTACTAAGCATTTTGCCTGGTGTAGTAATGATTCTGCCAGCTCACTGTTATCTTTTATCTTGTTTTAGTCATTGGACTGCAATCCTGCTGGGACACTACCATGAAAGGCTGAGTTGAATAAATCAACTCCAGTGCTTTTTGTTTTTTCATGAACCCTGACACTGATTCTATTAGTCCCTTTTGCTGTATCACTAAGTTATGGGTATGTAAACAAGCCAACACCGGTTGTCAAGTAGTGGTGGAAGGACAGGAACAAGCAAACACACACGCACACACACGTGACAAGCTTTATTCAGTTTTCATCTATCAGATTCACTCACAAGGCTTTGGTCAGCCTGGGGCTGTAGTAGAAGACACTTGCCTAAGGTGCTATGCAGTGTGACTGAACCCGAAACCTTGTGGTTGGGAAGCAAACTTCTTATCACATAGCCATGTCTGAACCTATAGAAAATAAGTGAAAATAACTCACCAGATAAAGGAATAACTTACATATAATTGTTATTTATTACACTATGTAACACGGTTTTTGTCCTTGGGTAGCAACTGTTAATTCCTATTTGCTTACCCTTAGAAAGTATGAAAAATAGCTAATACTTCCTTCAAACTTTGCTTTTGTTACGATATTTACTCAAACCCCAAAGAATACTTCTCAACACATGGTTATGATGCTCCCCCACCACTCCTGCTCATGATCAGAGATGCATGTATTGTCAGCCACTAAGGAATATGCTCAAGTGGTTAAAAGGTCAAGCAACTGACAAGCAAATCTGTGGCATTGAGCAGAATATTCGCTATGACAATATTTCTGCTTCAGCAACTCAGCACTGAATCTGTCTAAAATATGATGGAAAATTGGTCAGTTTCAAAATATTGATGTCCAGGTCACTAAAGCAAAGTCTGAGGGGAATAATGGTTATTTCCTTTGATTCTTAGATAAAAGCAAATAGAAAATAACACTTACTGACCAAAGACAGAAAAAGATTTAAAAAATTATTACACAGTGTTATCTAATTTGATCTTAAAGGAGGTAAAACACATAGTACTATCTGAATTTTATCTCTTTATAGCTGGAGGTCAAAGAAATTGGTTCTTTTCGACAATGCTCCATCCTAAACTGTTACACTTGTATTGCCATCTGTTGTTCTGTTCTGGGTATAATTTTCTTAGGATGTTTTGTTTACAAATTTCTTTTACTAGTAAATTACCTACAGCACATACATAGAGATAACTGTATTGACAGACAGAATGCTAGGTAGGCAGATGGAATACCGAGGTCAATGAAATCGACTGTGTGCGTGCGTGTGTGCACATGTGACAGACTGACAGAAACAGTCTTTATATTTAGATTGATTAGTTTTTGCTCTATCTGATGATGGTATTTAGTTACAAAGAACCAGCTTGCCTAAAAGATCAGATATAAGTAGTCATTTAAAAAACAGTGGCCTTGCTTCTTAAGGTTAAGTATCTGTAAATTCCAAGAATATATATATATATATATATATATATATATATAACCCTCTTTATAAATTGAGTTTATAAAGCTGTCAAAATGTACTTTATTGCTTTAAAAATTATATTCTGGGAAGTTGTCATGACTTTTAGAAATGTCTTAAAATCTCAAAGATTAGCATTCTCTATACTATAATTTTCATAAGTTGTATCGGACAGGTCAGTTGGTAATACTGGGTTTCACAACAAAGTATTCTATAGTTAAAGAAAAAAAGCATAGTTGTCATCCTTCTCATCAACAAATGATTAAACAAATATGATGTATTTTAAAACTACATAATAATGTTTATACTTATTGCAGATTTCATCTAAGTCAATCTCTACTTCTTTTGACACTTAATCTTCTGTGTTTTTCTCCATTTATAATTATTTGGTTAATCATCGTCATCACTGTCACTGTCTTACCCTCCACTTTTCATGCTTGCATGTGTCAAATGGAATTTGTTGTGGCATATTTGCTATGGCTTGATCCCCTCCTGCTACCAACTGTCACCTATTCCCAAGTAAGGTAATATTTTCTCTGTAACCAGAGATGCTTTCGTGGAAGATTGGAAACAAAAAAATGCTTCTTGCATGATGGTGACTCTTCTTTGCAGGTGTTACAGGATGTCAAGGCAGAAAAAGAATAGCACACATATGCATGCATGATAGGCTTCTTTCAGTTTCAATCTTACAAATCCACTATAGTAGAAGACACTTGTCTGAAGGATCATGCATACTGAAAACCATGTGGTTAGGAAGCAGGCTTCTTACCATACAGCTACACCTGTGTATGATCTTAAATGATAGGAGTGGCTGTGTGGTAAGTAGCTTACTTACCAACCACATGGCTCCGGGTTCAGTCCCACTGCGTGGCACTTTGGGCAAGTGTCTTCTACTATAGCCTTGGGCCGACCAAAGCCTTGTGAGTGGATTTGGTAGATGGAAACTGAAAGAAGCCTGTCGTATATATGTATGTATATATATATATATATATATATATATATGTGTGTGTATGTTTGTGTGTCTGTGTTTGTGCCCCCAATATCGCTTGACAACTGATGCTGATGTGTTTACGTCCCCCGTAACATTAGTGGTTCAGCAAAAGAGACCAATAGAATAAGTACTAGGCTTACAAAGAATAAGTCCTGGGGTCGATTTGCTCGACTAAAGGTGGTGCTCCAGCATGGCCGCAGTCAAATGACTGAAACAAGTAAAAGAGAGTAAAAGAGAATGATTTTAGATTGCATCCATCCCATTTTCACCAGAATGGAATTACTGTTTTTTTTAATTCTGGTTATTTTTGCTGTAAATCTTGCATGCATTGTATTGTTTCATAGAGTTTGATAATACTGGATATGACTGTCAGTGCTGACATTCCTTGTGTTTATGTTTATTCTTCAACAGCTCTTCTTGTAGTCTATCTTTGTTATAGTTTATTTCTCAAGCCAGCTCTGTTTATTCTCAAGCCTATTTATCGTTAAAAGTTATTCCAGTTTTGACCATCCTCTATACTACATATCCTAAAGAATCTGTAAGATATTTTTTTTAACTTGTCGAATCTGAAGGGACAGTGCCTTGACTTTGGGAGGCCCTTGAAAACTGATGAGTTTGATGCCATTAATGTTCTATTTAACTATTTTGGTATTAAACTGCCTGAGACTGTTCCTTGATTTCTGTTTTAAAGTGATCCAAATTAAAATTCCCATCAAAATTTCATGTTAATTTGTTCCAGATACCATTTTAATATTGAAAAAGTTATTTTACTAAATTCTGCATCATTTAAAGAATAATTGGGACTAAGATAGTATATTGTTGTATTTCAGGATGGTCATTTTATTTTTTCCCCAAATAAACACACATACTATATATTTGTTCTTGACTCATTTATTACTGTTCTTATTCTAACTTGTGTCCATTGTCTGGAAATCTTTTGTTACACATCTGTGACCTTTTCAGCTACACCTTCATCTTTGTGTGTGTTCCTACTCGGCTTAGTCCATTCTGTTCTAGAAAAAAAAAAAAAAAAAAAAAAGGCCATCCCGAAATACAACAATATCTGTTCCAACACATGGTTTCACATCAGGAATCTTGCAACACATATTCATAAATGTAAGATAGTGTATTTCAATAGAAATATGGTAACAAAAAGGTTAAACTGTTGTAAGTCAATATCTGCAAGAAAGACATGGATAAGGAGAGTTCATAGGGCTGATGCTCTATGGAAGAAAGACTGAACATAATGGTGAGTGCAGGGCAGAAAGTGGGTGGATGCAATAAAAGTGGCAAAAAGTGCAGAGATGAGTGGATCAGGAGAACATGAGTGGGGGAGATATGAGATTAGTCAATTCTGAGGAACAGAGGCTATTATAATAATGATAGAGATAAGAGATAGAACACATGTGGAATAGAGGCTGGAGCATGCCTGTTAGGGATTTAATACTAGTCAGTCAAGTGATCTTTCTCTGGTTGCTGTCCCAAATGTGAGAACAGTACTCCACTGTGGATGTTACATGAGCCTTGTAGAGGATTAGCAATTATTGGGGATTGAAATATTTTTTGGCTCTGAAGAGCAGACCAAAGGATGCGTTTTTGCCAGAAGAATTCCTCAGTAATAGTGAAGCCTAGCATTTGGAGTGACTGAAAGAATGCTAGCTGAGTGCTGCTCACATCTAGAGCGGGTCTGATGTACTTTTTTTTTTTTATTATGAGTAATGCTTGAGTTATTTTCTGTTAAGAGACAACGTTAGTATTGTCCTACTGAAGGAAGCTCTCAGGGTTTCATGCCATGGAATCAATGCAGGTTTGGTGTGTGATAATGAGGTTGCATGTAGATGGTGGCTAGAGAAAGTTAGGGAGAAATTAATAATGGGCTTGACTTTGCTGAAACAATACTGGTGGTCACACTGGAGAGAGAGAGAGAGAGAGGGAGAGGGAGAGAGAGTGTGGGGGAGAGTGAGAGAGTGAGAGTGAGGGGGAGAGAGTGAGGGGGAGAGAGATGTTCAAAGTCTTGAAGGAAAAGACATTGTTAATGGCTGTCTCCATTTATCTTTGAGATCCAATGCATCTTTCTTTTCCTTTTGAAGTAAGTAAGATATGATTTGAATGCAATTCAGCTACTAATTCTAGCAGATCAACTGTCTTGAGAGGTTTCTTCATTGGCCTGTTTACTTCTTTGTTATCCTATATGAGACCATTGTTTATCATTGTTTTGCCTGATTTTTTTGTTTTTAAATACCATTTCTATGTTATGACTTTCTGTTTCTGTTGACAATCACTTTGTTACTGATTAAAATACATTTCCAGATCCTGGAACAATTGCAAACACTTTTGCTTTTAGAGTCTGTTTGCCCAGCTTTCTAAGATTTTATTTGATAATTTTAGATAAGAGGTCTCAACAAACCAAATATGATATTGATGTAGGTTTGTCATATTTGTTTGTTATGCTTCAGTGAATACAAGTCTGTATGCTTTTAAAATAATCAGTTTTGTATGCTAAAATATGGACAAAATATCAAAATAGTTAATTTGGCATAATGTCCAAATGGGCTCCAGATGTTGTGTATTATTTGGAGGACAAAGCATTTAAGTTTTAAATATTTGATTGATGATAGGTTCCAGACTGTTTGGCAGAGAAATTCATAATTTTCATGGTTACCAGAGAGGGCAGCAAAATGTATGAACATGTGTGTGTGTGTGTGTGTGTGTGTGTGTGTACATGCATGCATGCACACACACACATACACACACACATGCATAAAATATAAAGGGAATCAGAAGATATGAGATGAATATATTTATATCACCAGTTGATATCCATAGGATGACAGGCATTTTGCAACCAGCATCATGCAAAAATAATTTTAGTGCATGCAGGCACGTGGTTTAGTGGTTGGCTCATGATTGTAAGGTTGTGAATTCAGTTCCCAGTGATGCATTGTGTCCTTGAGCAAGACACTTTATTTTATGTTGCTCCAGTCCACTCAGCTGGCAAAAATGAGTAGTACCTGGATTTCAAAAGGCCAGCTTTATCACATTCTGCATCACAATAATTTCCTGAGAATTATGTTATGGTTACGCATATCCGTGGATTGCTCTGCCACTTGCCTGTTAATTTCATAAGCAGGCTGTTCCATTGATCAGATCAACTGGAACCCTCGTCGTTGTAACTGATGGAGTGTCACATGAATGCACTAATATGTATGCTATAAGTTGCATGGTACTGTTGTATGTAACGGGGTCCACTAAAGATTTATTCTGATTACCACTGGATTATATGAATCCATATATTGTGCATTATGTATGTATGTGGTACAGACATGAATATGTGGTTAATAATGTTCACTTTGAAACTTTGTGGTTTCAGATCCAGTCTTACTGTGTGATACCTGGGGCAAGTGTGATCTACTGTAGTCCTTGGCCACTGAAAGCCTTGCAAGTGAATTTAGTAGATGAAAACTGTAATGTGTGTGTGTGTGCTTGTATCTCTGAGTCTTGATATTTGTTTGCTAAGTGTAAACAAATTTGCTATTGATACACAGATGGTGTCATTTGTTTACAGTTTGTTATTGAAACGTGTTGCTATTGAGCTATTTTGTGTTCAAATATTACCATACTTGGGAACAGGTGATGGTTGACAACAGCAAGGGCACAGAAAATCTGCCTCAAAGAATTTCATGTTATCCATGCAAGTAACGAAGAGTAGACATAAAAATGACGAGATTTTGTGTGTGTGTGTTTAGCAACAGAGTGACTCAAGGGCCAAGAGTTTTGTCTGTTGCCACTTATCAAACCTTGTGTGTGTGTGTGTGTGTGTGTGT
>NC_068982.1:33743751-33745281 GCF_001194135.2 Octopus bimaculoides
GATGGCATCTGTGCCCAGCGTCGCCTTTCTGGCACTTGTGCCAACGGCATGTGTAAGGACTTTCAAGCGAGATCGTTGCCAGTGCCCCTGGACTGGCTCTTGTGCAGGTGGCACATAAAATACACCATTTTGAGTGTGGCCGTTGCCAGTACCTCCTGACTGGCCTTCGTGCTGGTGGCACGTAAAAGCACCCACTACACTCTCGGAGTGGTTGGCATTAGGAAGGGCATCCAGCTGTAGAAACTCTGCCAAATCAGATTGGAGCCTGGTGTAGCCATCTGGTTTCACCAGTCCTCAGTCAAATCGTCCAACCCATGCTAGCATGGAAAGCGGACTTTAAACGACGATGATGATGATGTTGATGATGATGATGATTTATATATACTTATTTATATCGTTGTCATCGCTCCTACTTTCCATGCTTGCATGGGTCAGACAAATTTGGTTGAGGTGGATTTTTTAATATCTAGATACCCTTCCTATCACCCACCATCACCTGTACAGTAATATTTTCCCATGAATGGGCATGGTTTTCTTAGAAGTTTTGGTAACAAAGGACCCCATTTGCTTATATCTATCACACAATGTTAAGGTAAGGAGACAGTAACACATGCATGCACACACACATATACATGCATGCATACATAAACACACACATACGCACACACATCATCATCATCATCAATCCATGATGGTATGGATTGGACTGCTTGACAAGAACTGGCAAGGCCAAGGGCTGTACCAGGTACCATAGTCTGTTTTGGTATGGTTTCTACAACTGGATGCCCTTCCTAACACAAACCACTTTACAGAGTGTACTAGGTGCTTTGTATGTGACACCAGCACCCATGCCTTTATGACAAACTGCTTTCAGTTTGAGTAGCAGTATATTTTCATATTTATAAATATAATTAAAAAAAAAAATACTTGTTGCAGCTTTTGACCAAAAACAAAAAAGTACCTTGTGTGGTGCTTGATAACAGACAACACCAAAAAGATGTTGATGATAATGATGATGCCTGCTGCACAGTTTTAAAGTAAACTGATTCACCTCTGTTTGCTGATGGCTTTTATTGAGCTTTCATTTCTGCAGTTAATACTTAAAAATCTGGCTGGTAGGATGCTAAAGCTGCTCCAGGAAAAATAGCACTGAAATCCATTATTATCTTGGGAGTGATGTCTTATAGCTTAGAGAGCTGCATGCAGTTTGGCCATTGTTGTTATAGATTAATATTAAAGAAAAATATGGTAAAAGTGAATGATATATATACGTGGTTTAGATTATTTCAATGAATCTACCACTGTGCATTTAACACACATACTTGTGTGTGTGTGTGTGTGTGTGTATGTGTGTGTGTCTGTGTTGCATGTGTGTGTGTGTCTATGTATATATATGTATGTATATATGTGCATGTATATTTATGTATGTGTATATATATATAATATATATATATATGTATGTGTGTGTGTATATATCATCGTCATCGTCGTTTAACGTCCGCTTTCCATGCTAGCATGGGCTGGACGATT
>NC_068982.1:33745381-33749233 GCF_001194135.2 Octopus bimaculoides
TCCTTCATCAGCTGCCACCATTAAAACACTGGCGTTTTGAAGAGTTAGGGATATATATATATATAACAGTTAACTGTTCTGTTATAGGTAGGATCATAAAAAAAAAGGAACTCCATCCAGTGAGAAAGAACTATTATTTAATGTACTGTATTAAAATAAGAGCTACTAATAGTTTCATGCCATGGAGACAAGGTAATTCGGCAACACACACACACACACACACACACAGATAGAAAGTTAAATCTTTCTAACATTAATCTAAAAACAAAATACCAATTTATCCAAACTTCTGTCTCAAACTGCAATGATTTACTTATTTAGCAATAAGTAATTTTAGTTCAAGTTGAATCAAGATTAACGACCAACTGAATATTGTGCAACTTGTGAATATAACTCCAGTAATGATATAAGCTTTGCATCTTTGTTTTTTATTGTGCTAACATATATTTGCAATAGTTTACTTTCAACAGTTCAGTTAACAGTATTTATTTATCAAATACATTTAGAAATGTAATCAACTTAAAACAGAGCTTATGTAATAAGCAAGAAGAATTGTTTTGGTAACATCCTTTGTACGTATTCGGATAAAATCTCATCGTCTTGGGCTAAAGTCTAAGAAGGTTACTCTACTTACAGTTAAATATTCTTGTGAAAGTCATAATTCTGTAAAAACAACTGTTAGCAATATATATATTAAAATAGCCTGTTATAAGCTGATCTGCAGACGAAATTTTTGAATGGGTCCATCTACTTTTATGAAAAAGCTTCAATTCTGAGACTAAACAAAAAATCAAACTATGTCATTTATATGGCTATAAATACATTTTGGAGGTAGGAAACTTTTGGTTTATATGAGATGTAATGTGAATTTTTTTTTTAAATTAAAACCAATGTTTTGGTATTCTAATATATATTTTCTTTTAGTACTTAATGAGAAAATAGCCAATAATTTTTTTTTTTAATGTTTTGTTTAGTTTGTTTATATATTCTTTTAAGTAAAAAGTTCAGAAATTATATTAGACAAGAATTGTTTATGCAAACAGTCTGATATAACCATTAAAACAGTTAAAATAAGAAAATCCAATGACAGTTTGTCCTAGAATTTCAGAATAAAAAATAACAGCTTCATAATGAACGCAACAGAACAAAATGTCATCAGATATATTTTTAAAAATAATTCCTAAGAAAAACTTGATATAATTATTGCATTAAAATTTTTTGAAGAAAATTTAAAAACAAACTATTCTATCAGCATCTTGCAATTTAAAAGAACACAACAAAAATTAGGTGATTTGGATTTAGAAATTTTAAATTATACTCAAATACAAGAAATAAAATATTTACATTTTAATTCATAAAAATCTGAAATTCTTTTTCTTTTAGTTATTTGGTTCTTAATACTGAAAATGAGAATATTTTAAAATTTACCTTTTTTGTCCATCATCAACCACAGAGAGAGGCAAGACCAAATGTTATCTGGTCATTTGATAGTTGAGAAATGAACTCCAATTTTCCTTTAGTAAAATATTTCTCTTCTCACAGAGATCTGAATTCAAGAAAATATTTGAATTAGTAATGGCTAACAAAAGGATAATTAAAAATTTTTTTTCAAATATTCCTTTTCATAAAATAAGTTCTTCAAATTGAATATTCAGATCTCCAGCAAGAAATGCTAAAAACTAATGACACGTTTAAGAGAAAATAAACACCAAGTTGTAAATATTTTTGTTGATTAACAATACATATAGAAAAAAACTTAGGTTTTTATCACAAATATCTTTTCATAAACTACCTTTCTGAGGTGGATCAAGTTGGTTTGTAAAATGGCTTCTTGACTATTGTTTTCTAGCACTTTAAATATCTTAACTAAATCCTACTGAACTATCTTTTGTTGCTTCTTTTTTTTTTCTACACCAACCCCAAAACATTTCTTTATGAAGCTACTTTTTAGAACGCATTTTAATCACTTACTCATAAATACCAAAACCTCCCACCAAATAAGATCGTGTTTCTAATCCCCTGTCACCTTCTTTGCTTAAACAATTAACAACAGGTCATATTTATTCAGAAGCTTCTTTAAATTATTCTAAGTTTTAACCAAAATATTTTTAATATTCCCAGTACTACTAAACCTATTTGAATAACAAAACAAAGTGCTACTGTAGAGAGATCATCAATATAAAATGTCTGATATGTTAACAAAATCAACTGAAGTTGTACAGCTTGACTAAACCAATATTATTCACTGGTTTGAAAAGCTACCAGAATCATTAGAATGTCAGACAAAATGTAAAGCAGCATTTTTTCTGACTCTTTGTCCTGAGTTCAAATTCCAGGGAGGTTGACTTTGCTTTTCACCCTTTCAGGGTTGGTAAAATAAAGTACTGGTAAAGTACTGGGGTTGAAGTAATGGATTTTCCTCCTTCCCTAAAGTTGCTGACCTTGTGCTAAAATTTGAAACTATTATTATTATTCAGTAGTCTTATTTTTTCATGAATATTCAATTATTCAATTCACTGATGGTAATGGAACCAGAATAATTTGTAGGAGCAATTATATCATGCTAATTGCTTCACAGGTCACTAGGCTTGGCAAACAATGTACAATAATATAGCAGCTGATGACCTCAATACAGTTTTTATACACACCTACATGATTCACTGTGTAGCAATAAAGTCAATCTTAAGACTCAAGATATGTCATCATCCTCATAATGATCATCATCATTTTAGGTTCATTTTCCAATGCTTGATAGAATAAATGAGTCATCTCCAGTGCAACATCTTGCCCCTTTTTTGTGGTCCCTTGTATTCTTCTTTGCAATGTTCAACCTTCTAAGATTGCACCCAAGTTTCTCCCAATCTTTCCAGACATGACTTTTAACTTCTATGGTTCTATTTTCTATTTCGTTCCATCACCATGCCATCAATCCATCTAGCTAGTACCTTACCCCATCTGTAGATCCAGTATGTGGCTGGCAGCAGACTCACTCATAGAAACCCCACTCAGTTTACCTCAACATTATCACTCACTCACACACTCCCCTCCCTCCCTCTCTCTCTCTCTCTCTCTCTCTCTCTCTCTCTCTCCACTTCATGTCATACATATCAACTACTATTTCTTTGAACACATCTGATTGAGGACCCTTTCAGCTTCCGTAAATCTCACAAGACTGTCTTGCTGCCTGGAGTTCAGGTTGTTGATAACTAGTCTATGTTGAGATATATATTATTCATCAGAGAAACATTTAACATTCCCAATTAGTAGCTTCTTCTGTCCCTGTAGAGTAAGAAGTTTATTTGGCTATCATGTTCACTTAATTTGTAGATGATCAGGTGGTTGGCCAATTTTTTGAGGTTAATGTTGCAAATGGTTAAGGTATTTACATCACGGAACTACAAGAGCCTTTATCCCCACCTTCCATCTGTCATATTGTATCAATAGTTTCCATGTACACTGGAAGAACCATCTTCGTGTCACCTGACATGTCCATTAAAGTCATGAGCTATGATAAGATGAGGTCACTATCTTTTGTTATTAATGTGTACATGTTCATAAATATGTTAATTGCATACATTAAAAAAAAAAACATTTCAAACAAATTATGCTAATTCAATGTCTTGATACTAAATGTGTAATCAGCAAAATGCAAAAATATTTTATATATATATATATATATATATATATATATCAGATGGTGAATTGATCGCAGATTTGAGATCAGAGTGACCTTCTACTAGTCTAGTTGCTCAAAAGCTACAGAGCCCAGACTGCCCTATGAGTAAGTAGATGCTAATAGTGCACATCAACTAAGGAGACAGTCAGCAAACACAAATCTGATTTTTTATCAGA
>NC_068982.1:33749243-33755210 GCF_001194135.2 Octopus bimaculoides
TATATATATATATATATATATATATATATATATATATATATATATTTACACACAAACACATGAAGAAGGATACTTGAAAGCATCTAATCATGGGTTATAATACAGATACTAAGAATGTAAATATAAATATAAACATTGGATCTCTTAGTATCATCATCATCATCATCGTTTAACGTCCGCTTTCCATGCTAGCATGGGTTGGACGATTTGACTGAGGACTGGTGAAACCGGATGGCAACACCAGGCTCCATGAACTAAAATGATATGATTAAAAAAAAAACATTTCTCTCTTACTCATTTTTTAATCATCTGGTTGTGGTCATACTGGGGCAAAGGCTATATTTAAAAGCTCATAACAAAAACATCAAGATTACTATTAAGCCCACCATTAATCACCATTAACTAATTCATAAATAGTCATACATATTAGCACTAGAAACATTTTTTAATATTGCTGGATTAAACAGCTTTTGAAAACCAAATAACAAAGTCATGTATTTGAACTGTGTTTTTTTTTTAATCTTTTTCTTTTATATTAAATGTCAGTACAAATGAATATAAAATTCTTTTCATCTTTGAAAACTTCCTTCTTTCTCTCTTTCTTTTATATTCACAATAGATATATTCTTGGGGCTTGAAATAATGTTCAAGTAATTACTTGTTTGTTTATATTATGGTCACATGAACTTCATTTTAAAAAATATACATACATACAAAAAAAAGAAGATAGAAACATGTGATAATATCATTAAATGCTAACACAACAGAATTTACCAGCCTGATTATTATAGTAACTAGTACATGACCTCTCGATTTACAAACAGAATAAATAATATTTGCTCCTTTGAAATATAGCTTAAATAAATAAATTTAAAAAAAGACAACACAATTTTGAAATATATATATAAGTAAATGACATCCTCCGGTCACAAATGACTATGGGATTGCACTTTGAAGGTTCCCCTCTGAGGAACAAATCCTGGCTAGGTTGTTTACGAAAGACCAGCAGTCACTCATGTATACCAGCCTCTTCTCTCCACACCACTGTTGTTGTCCAAGGGAAAGGGAAAGGCCAAAGCAGCTTGGCGCCAGTGATGTTATAACTCATTTCTACAGCTGAGTGGACTGGGACAATGAAAATAAAGAACACAACACACAGCCCAGTCCAAGAATTGAACTCATAACCCCACAATTGTAAGCCCAATGCTCTAACCACTGAGGCATGCATCTTCACACACACAGATGCACATACATACATATATTATATCAAGATTATCATTATCTACATGATTCCAGGCCTTGCTGCTGTACCAAAGACATGGGTCTTCACTCCTATCAATATTAAATTAATGACCCTATGGACCTCCCAGTTTCTGAAGGTACAGCATCCACAGCACCCATCACATAAGAGAATGATGAACATGTTATACAGTGTCTAGCACATGTAATCCTAGCAAAGCACATTCCTTTCCAGATCTAACAATAGCCAATTTCGTCCAGAGAGAGGGAAGGGGAAGAGATAGCAACTTATGTTTTATTTATTGACCCAAAGAGAATGAAAAGCAAAGCTAAACAGCATGACTTGAACTCACACTACAAAGAGCTGAAATCAGGCATTTTATCCAATACCCAAACAACTCTGCCAATTTGCATGCATACATATATATTATTTCTTTACTACCCACAAGGGGCTACACACAGAGGGGACAAACAAGGACAGACAAACGGATTAAGTCGATTATATCGACCCCAGTACGTAACTGGTACTTAGTTAATCAACCCCGAAAGAATGAAAGGCAAAGTCGACCTCGGCAGAATTTGAACTCAGAACGTAGCGGCAGATGAAATACTGCTAAGCATTTCGCCCGGCGTGCTAACGTTTCTGCCAGCTCGCCGTATATATATATATATATATATATATTACACACACACATACACACAGAAAGGAAAAGAGAGAGAGTGATGTGAAGGTTATTTTTTGTTTGTTTGTTTTCTTGTATTTTTTTTTCTTAGTGGGGGTTTGCTAATTAATCGTCCGTCCTCCACTTCAGCTTTGTTATTATTCTCATTTTAGTGTCCTTTGAAATCTTTCATCACACATCCTGTGACCTCTGAGGCAACTCCCCATCCTATATGTCTCCTCCTGTCCTGTTTAGTCCAGAGGATGGAGTAAACAAGGACAAGAGTGTGACGAAAGATTTCCAGACAAAGGACACTAAAATAAGAACAACAATAAAGCTGAAGTGAAGAACGAATATATAGTGTATGTGGTTAATTTGGGGGGAAAAAGAGAAACTGACCATCCCGAAATATAACAATATTACAAGTAATCTAATAGAAAACATAAATGTAAAGTAGGCATTCATCCCAAATCATTTATTTTTCCATAGCA
Organism: Octopus bimaculoides; assembly: GCF_001194135.2. Taxonomy (NCBI): domain Eukaryota; kingdom Metazoa; phylum Mollusca; class Cephalopoda; order Octopoda; family Octopodidae; genus Octopus; species Octopus bimaculoides. The sequence continues at coordinate 33,751,636 of NC_068982.1, forward strand.
TGAACACACATGGACAAGTATATGATAAAGTAGCATTCATTATTAAGGAATCCCTTCTTTCTATATAGACAGTGTAATTTACATTTAATAAATAATTTAAAAGCAAATGTTTTTCAAAGGGCCAAAGAAAAGTCAAAGAAAAAAAACAAAGAAAAAAGGGATCATTTTAATTTATGCTTTTATGATACAAAGTAGGACATCCACAAATCTGTTTGTTGTTCTTATCACTTTTCTCAGCTGAAATGTTAATAACTAATTTAGAAGTCCAAAAGTATGCACTTAGCAAAATTTCCTTTACAGCCAGAAAAGCCTCACATGTTTCTTTTTTTCAGTTATTTCTAATCTTTCTTTAATCATATTTTTTTATTTTTTATTTATCTCTCTATCACACAGATCTAATGAACTGAATTATTTTGATGCAAACATTAGATAAGCCATGTGAACAGATCAAAAGGTAAAAAAAAGGCAATATTGTGTTATGTCACTGGGAATAACATTTATGATGGCTTCCCACTTAGAACGACATCCAAGTCCGAAAAATACTGCAGGCTTTTTTGCTTTTTATTTTTTTCTCTCACTCTCTTTTCCTTTTAACTTCTCAAACAAAACAAAAAAAATACAAAGCAGTTCTAAATTAAACTCTTCATTTAAATAACAAGAAAACCAGAAATTACAACTAACACAGACTTTTCAAGAACTACAAAGATTCCTAAAACTGATTCTGCAGCATTAGATGGTTTAAAGACACAACTACACTCTGGATAGATGACTAGCCTGTCTACTGTGGTTATGGATAACTTGCCCAGAATACCTGTTGTCTTTTCTCCAGCTAGATAAATAGGGTCAAAATTCCTTCAAGCCCCAAGTATTTCAGGTATTTTTTTTTTTAATCTTTTACTTGTTTCAGTCATTAGACTACAGTCATGCTGGGGCAAAAAAAAGGTAAAAGATCCTTCTTAGTCTTATAAACTCATAGGGCCAGTTTCATGGTTTCTGTGATGTACATATTCCCCGCTATGGACAGGACACTCACACAGCCACTGTGTAGTATTGCGATATAACAGTGGCGACGAGGTTTCGAATAGTACCGAAATAGAAGAGAAAACCTACAGAAATGAAGGAAATTAACGCTAAGAGAAAAAGATATGCCAGTTTCTCACCGAGGAAATAAAATTGATAAATTTGGGTTTAAAAAACTCAAAAGGGGGAGGTGTTGTGTCAACGCCCCCCAGACGATGAAGTAGGCTAGCCCAATACGTAGATATAGAGGGAGAAGTCTCGATGTTGAGCAGTTGAGTAGAGGTTATCCGAACGTGCAATAAAACATGATAATAATGATGAACTGCACCTATAATTCAAAGAGCCAGCCTCATCATATGCTGTGTCACATTCAATCTGTCTATGCCAAGAGTACATGTGTCTATGGAGTACTTAGTGTAAGCATGTTTATACAATAGATAGGTAGTTCCATTCTTTCAGCAGTCTGAGTAGAAAAATTCATGTGCATTTTTTAAAATTATTAATTAATGCAGCAGATGTCACTTTTGTTCCTACAGTTGATGTATGTTAAAAATTGATTTGCTATTTTACCTATTTTGACAAGCTGAAATTTTATTAGTCACTGTTTTACCAATTGTTGAACATTGGGGTGGAGGGAAGGGGAGAGTGGAAGGTAAGAGAGGGTGGAAGAGAGGAAGAGGGAAGGAAGGAGGCTGGATAGATGGATAGAAGGGAAGCATGGGAAAGGGAAAATATAAGTAAAGAGGAATATAGAAACAATGTAGCATTTTAGGGAAATGGTCAGAAAGAAAGAAATGACGAAAGGGTGGGTTAATACTAAAATTTAAACCATTATTCAGTGACCATGGAGAAGGTGAAAGTGGTTATAACAATTGAGTTAGTTGTCTTCGAAGAGTAGATAGAAAGTTAGGATGGAAATAGCAGCACATACCAAACATAGAAATGACTAAACAAATATACTGTATATGAATAGAGTTGAGAGAAAAATCATCCATTTGAAGAATTTGAAACCAACTAACAGCTGTTAGATAATAATATTCAGTTAGAGACGCCTCCTAGCTTTCCTAGAGCCAATATATTTTCCATCAGCAGATAAACACCTCTCAGAGACAACAAAAGAGTTACCATTGATATGTGTAGAAATATGCCAAGCAAAGATATTATTATTCCAACAAGTTTGTAAGCAACAAAGTAACAAAATTACATTTTATGACAGCTAACTTGTAGAAAGTAAAAGAATTATTTTGAACTGGTTATTATAGCAGTGTGTGTGATAAAAGGAAAACTTATAATTATTTAGTACAAATTCTAAAAGATAAAACAGATATCCATCTGTCAACTTAAACAGAAACACTATATGTCATGATAAATTTTAATTTACTAAGACAAGAATAATTGCATGTTGCATTTTATATTAATCAAAATAGGTAAGCTCAGTTCTTTTGGAAAGACCAGATTACAGGTGTTATGCCATAGCATAACTATCATTGTTAAATTGTATGCAACAAGAATGCTGAGTATGTACATCATACAGAATACGTGAAATAAAATATAACCCCAGATGACAAATATAAGATTTTTAGGCCAGGAACCTAAAAATAATTACTGTAAATAAATTCAAGAAATCTATAAATAACACACACAAAAAAAATTTTTTTTAAAGCAACGATCAGGTTGTTCCCATAGGTAAAAGTATGTTTCACAAAGATGTTTAAACGTACTTTCCCTTTGTTTAAGCTTAATTTTTTCTCGGATTACAATGAAGAGGAAATCTATCCTATCTTTTACACACTTTACAAATATTGACAGGAGTCAATGCACCAGGCAATTTTTTTTTTTGGGGGGGGGGGTATATATGACCTGTCTTGCACTCACATGAGGACATACATTAAAGAATACTTAGAAAAAAAAAGAAAAAGAATGTTACTGAGGTTGGGGCAAATACAATAAAAATGGTGCCAATATTTAGAGATAATGACAAGTGTTGAGAAGAGTAGCACATCTCAATTCTCTACGGAGAGAAAATTAGCTTCAAAACTCGAATCAGTTGACATCTAATACGTTCATAAATATTGTAAATACTTGGTCAAGAGTTTAAATTAAGAACCTGGGTGCCACACAGTTTGTCAGATGATAACATTGGAAAGATTATGCAAATATTTGCATATTCCTATGCTATTCACGAACATCACACTCCATTTGTTTAACTGATAATTTAAATTCATTTACCTATATCTATCTACACATATATATATATATATATATATATAGCTGCGTGATAAAGTGCCACACCCTAACAGTTGAGGGAACCCGTGGAAGAGGTAGGCCCAGGAAGACCTGGGCTAAGGTGGTGAGGCAAGACCTTCATACATTGGGCCTCACCGAGGCGATGACTACTGACCGAGACCTTTGGAAATGTGCTGTGCGTGAGAAGACCCGGCAAGCCAAGTAAGATCGTTGCCAGTGCCCCTGGACTGGTTCTTGTGCGGGTGGCACATGAGATGCACCATTTTGAGCGTGGACGTTGCCAGTGCCCCTGGACTGGCTTGTGCGGG
>NC_068982.1:33755263-33783429 GCF_001194135.2 Octopus bimaculoides
ACACCATTTCGAGCGTGGCCGTTTTCGTGCGGGTGACACGTAAAAGCACCCACTACACTCTCTGAGTGGTTGGCGTTAGGAAGGGCATCCAGCTGTAGAAACTCTGCCAAATTAGACTGGAGCCTGGTGTTGCCATCCGGTTTCACCAGTCCTCAGTCAAATCGTCCAACCCATGCTAGCATGGAAAGCGGACGTATAACGATGATGATGATGATGATGATGATGATATAAAATACATGGTAGCAAAGAAAATTTTAGAAATTTTATTTTACCACCAGTGGTTTAGCGAGGGTAAAAAAACAGTCAATAGACTATGTATTATTCATTTAAAATACAGATATGCCTGTAATAGGACATCTAACCCGCTAGAAATAGCAGCAAGACTACATACCACAAAAAGTAGGGATAATTTCGAAAGGGAATGAAAAATAAAAACATTTACCAATCTATATATATATATACAGTTAATAATAAAAAAAGACAAGAAAAAAACGTGAGGACATGGTACATGCAAAGTATTAATAAGACGCTCACAGAAGGAAAGAAAGGGTGTTTTATGTTTCAAGCAAAGCTCATCTTCAGAAACAGGACACAGAGGAAAGTCGAAGAGAAAAGGAAGATGGAGAAAGAAAAACATTGCCAACAGTTCACATGTGATTATATATATATATATATATATATATATATATATATATATATATATTCCACCAGAATGTTAATACAAATGATGAAATTTATGCTGGAAAAATATGTATGCCTTGCGAGTAAAATTTAGTAAATGTAAAATGTGTGAAAGCTCATGCTGTGTGTTTTTGGTCTACAAATATGAATCAGAGTTATTTTAGGATGCAAAGGAAAGCAATGCTCTAAAAAGGACATAACATATGGTAACTTGGCCAATCAACAAGCATAGATCAATAAAATAAGTACCAGACTAAGATCAGGGTTCAATGTAATAGACAATAATCTTTGGATGTGCTGCCACATCATGGCATCAGTTCAATAAGTGAACCTAGTAAAAGAAAAAAAAATCATAGCAAGTAACCAAAAACAAATCTTTATACAAAGAAGGTTGTGTACAGTACTTCATGTGACAATTTAAGTTTAACCCTTTATCATTCAGATTTCTCTGTCAGATGTAATGCTTATTTATTGACATTGTTTTGAATTAATCATACATTATCTTGTAGCTGCAAGATTTCAATGATGTGATGATTTACTTTTACAATGACATTGTAGGGTAGTTGTGAGAGGGTGGATCTGGCTAGTTTGAACATAAGACAGGTAGAATATTTTGGCCAGATATGGTTGGTTTAAATGCTAAAGGGTTAATACAATTCAAAATATTACAAATAAGCATAAATTTCCACAAAAGACCGTAGGTAACAACTGAATTGACTGACAATGCTACTAAAAGAAAGGCGGCGAGCTGGCAGAAACGTTAGCGCCCCGGGTGAAATGCCTCGCGGTATTTTGTCTGCCGTTACGTTCTGAGTTCAAATTCTGCCGAGGTCAACTTTGCCTTTCATCCTTTCGAGGTCGATAAATTAAGTACCAGTTATGCACTGGGGTCGATATAATCGACTTAATCCCTTTGTCTGTCCTTGTTTGTCCCCTCTGTGTGTAGCCCCTTGTGGGCAGTAAAGAAATAAATGCTACTAAAAGAAAAATGGCTCCTCCTCAGTAATTTTTTTTGTTTCATGAGCTCTACAACTCATAAAAGCTTAACCCAGTTTTCATAAATTCACATGAATCTTTTTTGTGTGTGAGATTTTGTTGGGAGGTTATGGGGTTAAGGAATAGGGGGATCAAAATCTTCATTCATATCTGATGTTATCTAGCTTGAGAAAATATCTACAGAAAAGAGAAAGGTTAAAAGGGGGAAGCGAGAAATAGGAAGTATGAGACTGTTCCAGAAGTCTCAATAGCAAAATGCTTACAACTCAATGAAGATGTAAATAGTTTAAAATGAACAGGATGACTGATTAAACACAGTATTGAAACAGATGCATGTGGCAATGAATATGTGATGAACATGTATGTATGTGTATAGTGGTGAAGAAATGAATGAGAAGTATGCCTATATGTTTAAGAATGAGAAAGAAAAGATAGAGAAATGAGGCAGCAGGAGATAAAACCAGAGAACTGTAAAGAAGTGAGATGAATAGTTGATAATAAATGTCTCTTTTCAAACTGGTTTCCTTGTTCCACCCACTTCGTCAGGCATCAAGATCTCTCAAAAAAATCTCATATACACTAAGTTTAAAGTTAATTGTTTAACCAGTTATCCCCTAACATGGTACAGAAGACTTCACAAAAAACAAAAAACAAAAAGAGGAGAGGAGTAATCATATTCCAAAGAAAACAAGTGAACAAGATTACTTTAGTGATGTCAAGCTCCACACTACTCATCCAAAGCAATGACAATTAGGTGCGTCTAGATTTATAGACTATCATTAAATGTAGAATATCAAACAACATCCGGTTTAAATAGCACATAATTATTAAGGTAATAAAAATCAATATTGAACTCAAAGTAAAATATCCAATCAGTAGGATGGGGTCTCTTGCATATCTACTGAGTTATAAATATACCAGACAGATAAATTTACAGGATTTCACTGGGTACAAGACTTATTATTGGAAAACAAGTACATTCATATGGATTTAACATGATATATAACTGATAGCTATTTTACTTTAAAAATCAGCCAACAGGCACTGAACTCAGAATATTGCAGAATGATGCTCAACACCAAAAGCAAATAATCTGCTATCCTCTCATTTTGGTTAACTTCCTGTCTGACAAACTGTCCCAACATTGTAAAAGTAAAAAGAAATATTGAACTTCATATGATTTTAATTGGGACTTTATTCCAAGACTATTTTAGTGTGATTAGTAAGCTCAAGCATTTTGAACTTCTACACTTATAAAATTGCTATCTACTGTGCTGAAAATATAGCTCCATGACTCCCATTCAGTCCAGAGAATCATAAAACACACACACAATCAATGTAGGCGCACACACACTCACACACAGAGTGGCAATCGTTTGTCCTCAACATTGCACTGGAAATGTGCATCCTCAAAATTCAGAGCAGAGGAAATATAGTTGCTGTCTGACTGAATCTACCTCACCCACTCCTATCATAACCTCCATGATCAAAGTCTTCATTGATGTGAAGTACAACAGCATTACTTTTGATGAAACTTTCAAGAATGAGAGACCATTGGTGTGACATGGTGGGGAAAGTCTTTGGTACATCCAGCTTTACAGAAATCAAACCAGCTGTCTTTGAAAATGATAACAAATTCAGAGGAATGTCACTTAGCACAATGGATTCTTTGATATGAAAACCACCCATTATAGTACAGCATGACCAATTACTATCCCTTTGAATGTCGTAGGAGAGAGAAATATCATCTAGTTCAGCAAGATAAGAGAAAAGAAAACTACTAAGTACAATAAAATATGGAAGATACATACCACCTAACATATGTGTCACCAGCACTGGCCATGAGTACAATTTCACTTAATGTGAGGTGCCTTCTCAAGCGATTTGCCGTGCTTGAGAAGATGGGTCAAGCTAAATGAAATCATGTGGTCAGTGCTGGTAACATGTAAAAGGCACTCATGCCAGTGACACAGAAAAGGGTCCCTTGTCAGAGACACAGAAAAGGGTCCCGTATCGGTGACACAGAAAAGGGTCCTGTGTCAATGACACAGAAATGGGTCCCATGTCAGTGACACAGAAAAGAAGCCCGTGTCAGTGACACATAAGAGACATCCAGTACACTCTGTACAGTGGTTGGCATTAGGAAGAGCATCCATCTGTAGAAACCAAGCCAAAACAGATGACAAGAGTCTGGTGCAGCTCTCTGGCTTACCAGCTCCAGTCAAATTGTTTAACCCAGTGTTTCCCAAACTTTCTGCATCCAAATTGCAATATTGCTAACCTATCGGCCAAAAAATGCTCCATTGCCCACCTGTCTAAAAAAAACCCTGACACAACCCCTCACCAACACTAAATCCCCTAGGAGAACCCCCTTCTATCATTTGACACGCACACACTATATTGTAGACTCATTGCCCGGTTAGTGCCGTTTTGACTAAATATGCATAGTTTACAAATCCCTTATTGTGGGTTTAGTTTTGCCATTAATGTGAATAAAATTCTAATGTTAGTTCTATATTATGCAGCCAGATTAACTTCGGTAAACTTGCGTTTTCTTTTACACTGAGTTTTATTTTCCCCAAATGAACCATTGATCAGAACTACTGATGCAAAATTAATTAATGATTGTATTAGAAAGGAAAAGAAAACAACTTTTTAATGAGTACCATGTATTTGATGCAATGGTGATATCACCCACTTTGGGAAGCTATGGTTTAACCCATGCCAGCATGGAAACCAGACATTAAATGATAATGATGATGCTGATATGGTGGTGGTTAAACAAGGAAGTACAGATTTAGTTTAACATATCTAAGGAGAATGCATTCTAATGAATACAAGGTGGTGTTCACATTAAACAATATAAGGATATTATATTAAATATGAGTGGAACAATAACAGAACATTGAAGAATACTGATACAGTATTCCAGTATTTAATACATTGAATAGTGAACTATGGTACACCATATTCAGCCTAACATTATCTTTTACCTTTTGTTTCAGTCACTGGACTGCAGACATGCTGAAGTACTGCCTTGAATGGGTTTAGTTGAACATAGTGATACCTGTACTTATATAAGAAATACTAGATTTAAAAGATTTCTTTTGCTGAACCACTAAGTTACCAGAATGTAAACAAACCAACACTGGTTGTCAAGTAGTGGGGAGAGGAAACACCAATACATACGTGTGTGTGTGTGTGTGTGTGTGTGTGTGTGTGAAGGGCCTCCACACAGTTTCCATCTACCACATTCAATCAAATCATTGGCCGGCCTGGGTTTTAAGTACAAGACACATATCCAAGGAGCTGTGCAGTGGGACTGAACACAAAACTACATGGTTGCAAATGAAGTACATTTGAATAACCTTTTACTGGTAAATGACAGCTTTAACTTCTCAAAATTCCTCAAAATTGAAGAAACATTTTATAAAAAATTCTTCCTTTTACACAGATATAAAAACAAAGCGGTTTTTATATCACCATTTATAAAACATGTGACTAGTCCTAATTCTATTAGAGGAATTTTTCTTATACGTGGCTTAATCAAGCAAAATAAATATAAAGGGAGATAATTATTAAATCGTTATAAAGTTATCCAGCTCATTAGTTCATGCTTGGTGTTTCCAGCCACACATTTTGATCAGTTCAATTTCTGATTATTGTAGACTGTTTTATGTCAGAATATATCTATTAATCCTTCAGCATTCATATCACTGTTAAATGTAATGCTTATTTATTTACAATGTTTTCAATTAATCATGCATTATCTCAGAACTTTGAGATTTTGATGATGTCACCGTTTATTTTTACAATGACATTGTAGGATAGAGAGGCTGGATCTGACCAGATTGAGCATAGAACAGATTGGATATTTGGGCTGAATATGACCAGTTTAAATGCAAAAGGGTTAAGTTAACTTTCAAGAGAGAAAACATAGAAATTCTTTTATTTTAATTTGTCTCAGTCATTTGGCTGTGGCCATGCTGGAGCCACCACCTTACAGAGATTTTTAATCAAAGTCAACCCCATGACTTATTCGTTGCAAGCCTAGTACTTATTCTATCAGTCGCTTTTGCCAAACTGCTAAGTTATGGGGATGTAAACACTCCAACATTGGTTGTCAAGCAATGGTGGTGGGGACAATCACAGACACACACACTTATATATTCGACTGGCTTCTTTCAATTTCCATCTACCAAATTCACTCAGAAGGCTTTGGTCAGCCCAAAGCTATAGTAGGAAACACTTCCCCAAGGTGTCACACAGAGAGACTGAACCCAGAACCATATGCTTGAGAAGCAAGCTTGTTACCACACAGCTACACCTATATTGAACAGTAACACACATAGAAACTACAAGATAATGCATAATTAATTCAAAACAATCATCACCATCATTATAGTTTAACGTCCGCTTTCCATGCTAGCATGGGTTGGACGATTTGACTGAGGACTGGCAAGCCAGAAGGCTGCACCAGGCTCCAATCTGATCTGGCAGAGTTTCTACAGCTGGATGCCCTTCCTAACGCCAACTGCTCCGAGAGTGTAGTGGGTGCTTTTACGTGCCACTGGCACGATGGCCAGTCACACGGTACTGGCAACGGCCACACTCAAAACGGTGTTTTTTACGTGCCTCCTGCACGAGAGCCAGTCCAGCGGCACTGACAATGATCTCGCGCAAATGATTTTCTAACGTGCCACCAGCACAAGTGCTAGAAGGCAACGCTGGTAACGATTATGCTCAAATGGTGCTATTTACAGGCCACTATGAATAAATAAGCATTACATTTCACAGATAATCTGAATATCAGAGGGTTAAGCAATTCCCCATGAGTGCATGTCTCACCTCTTCATTTCACCGATGTTTTCCATGGAAAAGACAAAGCCACTGCAGCCTGGCAACAGTGATGTTCCAGACGGTGCCTTCAGAAGGCAGGGAGAACTGATACAGATATCCCAAGGCATCTCATCTGGCTCCTTAATTCTGTCAATCCATTAATCAAGACCGGTATTATTTTTATTTATTTTTATTGTATTAAACCCAAAGACATGAAAGGTGAACTTGACCTCAGCAGAGAAATTTAACTCCAGGGGACAGAGAGTTGGAACAAATACTGCAAAGCATTCTATCTGACCCCTAACAATGCTGGGTTTTTTTTCCACCTTAATAATATATGTATTCAGGAATAGAGTACTTGTTTCAATTATAGGTCAAATCAATCAAAATAGGTCAATCAAAACATAAAAGATGAAGTAAATGGGCTGAAAAATTCCCCTGAGAAGTTTAAACAGATTTCAAACGATAATTGATTTTTTATGGCTTGTTTTGTGTTTAGAAGATAGTTACTTATTTTATTTTTTATAACAAATCAATTAAAAATAAGCAGTAATATTGATATGAATAGCTTTACATTAAAATACAAGTAAATAAAAACTGCTGTGATTCAAAAACATAAAAGAGTAATGTCTTGGTAAATTACTAACTGCCATTAGGGAGGGGTCAGTAATCTGTTGGGGTTTCTTTCATCATTATATAAATAAACTACATTAAAGGTACTGTCTTTTGATCTCTTTCATAAAGAGAGACTGAACCTCAGGCCACCAAAGTAGCCTCTATGTGCTTGCTAAAAATAGAAGCTAAATTTCACATGTTACTATCTTAAAAAGGATGATATCTAAGATGTGGTTGGATAATGTAGTATTGGATACACAATGCCCTTAAAAAATTGAAAAGGCAAACGAATGGGATGGACATGGCTGGAACAGTTTCGATCATAGGTTTACCCAATTAGGTTTGACCTTTATAAAACATTAACAAGTAGTTGTCAATTGGCAGAGTCATTAGAACATCAGACAAAATACCTTGTGATATTTATTCTAAGTTCTGGATTCAAATTTTACCCGAGATCAACTTTGTCTTTCATCCTTCCAGAGTCAAAAAACAAAATACCAGCCTAGAGTAGTCAACTGATGGAAATGTTAGTGCATCAGACAGCATACCCTGCAGTATATGTTCTAGATCCTTATATTCTGAGTTCAAATCCCATCAAAGGTTACTTGGGTAATGGACTAAACCCATTGCCCTGTTAAACACTTCTGAGTCTCACACCATGAGTGCCTTAGTAAAGTTAGCAGAGTCTACTCTGTTGCAAGCATTAGTCCAGGTTCCCAATTTGAGGATATCTTCCTCTCCTTCCCATCCCCTAGTCTCAAAGGCTCTGTGATGGGTCATAGACACTGTCTTCTCTCCCCACTAAAAGATGAACAGAAAAAGAAAAAACATCAAGTCACTTGCCAGACAAGTACAACTCCAAAAACAACATTCACTGCTATGATAAAGGAGAGAATATAGTTAAATAGTAGGTTGGTAAAGGAGAGGCACATCAGAAAGGGATTTCTGCCAACAATCTCCTCGTTTGGTGACAGAAACAAAGCTACTTATAAATATATCAGTAATACACTAGGCTTTTGAATGAAAGTTCATTTTAGTATTTAGTAATGTATCAAAATGCAGTGTTAGCATGTCATTATAGCAAGCCTTTAGATTTGACCATTTAGTATATCCAGCCAAATATTCTGCCTGTTTTATATGAAAAGTAGCCAGATCCAGCCTCCCATGCTCACCCAACAATGTCATTCTAGAAATAAGCAATCACAATAATGAAATCACAAAGCTATGAGATGATGCATGATTAATTCAAAACAAAGTGAATAAATAAGCATTACAATTGACAGAGTAATCTAAATATTAAAGGGTTAATAAGTGTTCCAGTTGTTTAATTTAATATTATATTTCTTTTTTACCTTCCAGTTATATCTAGTAAAACTAGTGTGGGTTGGAAACAGGACTATAAATATGAAACATTGAACAAATATTATCTATATCTTGTCAAACAACAAGCTTGAAATAGCAGCCAAATCTCTTTTGAATTACCCCATACTAATTTTAAAAAGGAAGAACACATTGGGTGATATAGTTCTAGATAACTCTAAAAAAGATGGTATGATCACAACAACAGTACCTTTGATAATAGGCCTTCTCAATCAAAGTTAACCTGGGGCTAAACAACAAATTTAGTCCTAAAATAGTTTTAACAAGACAAACAAGTGAATGTCTAACATAGGTTTTTTGTTTATACAGCAGCTAGGTCTCCCTTTAAGCAAATCGCTCTTGATTCAAAGTTGGGACTATATGTTTAAATAATCCCTGGAACAACATTCCAACACAGCTGAAGAAGCCAACAATAGGATGTATTACAAAGAAAACACATAACAGATTTAAGGGGCATGGTAATTTGTGAGTGGTAGAATAACAATCTAAGCTATTTGATTAAAGAGGTTTTCAGTAAGAAACCACTTTGAGTTGAAATTCTACAAAACTGACTCAAGTCCCCATACTTTCACTATAAGCATACAGAACTAATCGCAAAAATAAACCTTAGCATGCTTAAGCTTCTGATTTTTGTGAGTGGCTGCTATAAATAAAAAAAAAGTTAAGTAAAGCTTTCTAACAAGACTAAAGTAACTTTGATTTAACCTAAAAGAATAGGTCTTTTACTATTTCTGCTTCCTTCACATTATGTAAAGCATATATTTACTGTTTTCTGACTTTAGACAGTATGATTGTGAGCCAATTGGTTAGATTTACTGGTAGAATCATTATCATCATCACCTTCATCATTTAACATCAAATTTTCCATAAAGTGTATAAGCCAAAGACACCAAGAAACTATGCTCCTTATGGAATAATGTGGACTGTATACAGTACATCTTTCCGTCTTATAAAACTATGTTAAAATCTGATTATACAACATTCATCTTTACGTATGTCTAATTTTAAATATGCACATACTATTTACACTCACTCACACACACACACACACACACACACACACACACACACACACACACACACACACACACACACACACACACACACACACACACACCCCCTTAAGCTAGGATTGATTAAAGGCAGGCTTGGTGAGATAGTAGAAATGCTAGAAGGATGTTGAGAGTAACTGATGCTTGATGTATACAAGAGATGAAATGAAGGGAAGTTTCAATTAGGTTCCTCACAGACAGGTTACACAAGTATAAATTCTCCAATGTGGATAACAGAGTTGAAGTAACAGAACTGGCATATTAATGGTAGAAAACCTTTAATTTCAACAGTGTTTTAATATGTCTAGCAATTACGTCACTGAGTCAGACATGTTGCCTGTCTAATGTTATTTTAATACATTTAAACAAGAGTCAAAATGTTATGAGTAAGGTACATAACTCTTCTGGTTGCCTCACTAACGGAAACAGGTTCCATTCCTAATTCACAGCTGAATGACCTACTGTAGAAACAATTGTTTAAACAAAAGCTCTTCTACTATTCCACTCTTGTTAGTTTTAGAAATGAATGTAAAGCAGGAAAAAAAAATCATTACATGCAAATTCTTCTATGTATCCAATGTGTGTGTGTGTGTGTGTGTGTGTGTGTGTGTGTGTGTCTCTCTCTCTCTCTCTCTCTCTGTATGTGTAGATGTATATATATATATATATATATATATATATATATATATATATATATATATATATATATATATACACATACACATATATACATATACATACAACGGTTTACCCATGGTAGTCAACTATCACAGGGGAGACAATCTCTTCTAGATTAACTTAGTTCAGGTGGATTTGAAAGTGGATAATTTACAGTAAGTAAAGGTGTACAGCATGTACACATTTAATTTATTTTTTTCCCCCTACACATATGAAAGATCTTAAAGTTTCTTGTCATTGGTAGCCATATATAGTGCTATATCAACCCTCTCTGGAATCATCAGCTCAGCATAACTTGAGGCAAATAAATTATGCTAAATTCAACATTTCACAAAGTTACACATTTCTTACAGAGAGAAAATAGTTTACCATATGTGTAAATAAATAAGTATATATATATAAACACACACATATATATATATGCACATATATACACATACATACATGCACATACATACATGCACATACATATACATACATACATGCACATACATATACATACATACATGCACATACATATACATACATACATGCACATACATATATATATATATATATATATATATATATATATATATATATATATATATATATATATATATATATATATATATATATATACACACATGAATGCATACATATATACATTACAAGTTCAGGTTTATACCTGGAATTATTGGAACCCTTGGATATGTAGCACACTGCCTGAATACCAATCTTGAGAAATTAGGCTTCTCAAAACCAGAAAAGAGAAAGCTAATTCAAAAGACTACAGATCCAATCCCTTACTGGAACTGTAAAAATCTGTTAAACTTTCCAGAAGTTTCATCATCATTGTTTAACGTCCGTTTTCCATGCCAGCATGGGTTGGACGGTTCAACTGGGGTCTGGGAAACCAGCAACTATATGCATGAGAATGCATACATAAAACAAAATATACAAATCTGCACATATACATACATACATGCGTGCATACATACATGTCCAGTATTGGTGGTGGGGAGCAGGAGAGGGTGGGGGTAACCATGAACAAGAGAAAGTCATTTTAGGGAGTAGAGCAAACAAGAAAGTACTATTTTAGAGAAAAATACGAAATATGTATATACATGTAGCCAAGAAACAAAGTTAATAATGTTGCGAGTTATATACAGAGTGGACCAAAAATCACAAAAAGGTATGAAATGATAAGTTTTAATGATCTTTTTAGATGTGATTTTTCCCACCTAACTTACATTTATTTTCTATATATCATCATCATCATCATCATTTAACGTCCACTTTCCATGCTAGCATGGGTTGGATGATTTGACTGGGGACTGACGAACCAGATGGCTACATCAGACTCCAATCTGATCTGGCAGAGTTTCTACATATATATATAGATAGATTAGAGTTTCTATATATATATAGATAGATAGATAGATAGAGAGATCGATAGATAGATAGATAGATACATATCATCAACAGTTCATATATCCGAAAAAGGAGCACACTCTAAAACATTAGCATAGTATATTTATAGAAGGCTGATTATTATGACGGGTCAGCGAGTGACCATTGGTGTGAAACCAATGGTCACTCACTGACCAGCCACAACAATCAACCTTCTATATATATACACAGAGAGAGGGAGAGAGAGAGAAACTGTTTTTCTTAATAATTATAGTTCATTATTACCATAGCATAATTATACAATATGAACACACAGACACACACAGAGTTTCAGAGTGGAAACATCTGGCTATGGATGTGAAACTCTCTACTGTCATCAAACAATTGCAACAACTCTCTTCCTTTCAGAATGCAGAAAATAGACATCAAACAAATCAAATACCATCAAAATCTCTCTTCTCTCTGTCAGCTGCAAAACTTCAGAGCTGCCACAATCAAGACTAAGCATGATGAAAGGTAAGTCTGGGGAGATTGTAGAAATACTAGGGGGATGTTGGGGGCAGTTGATGCTTGCTGTGTAGGAGAGAACAGGTGGGGCGAGGGCACCCTCAGCCAGACTCCTCACAAGTAAGGTACATAAGTACAAATTCTTCAGTGTGGATAACAGTGTTGGAGTTGGAAGAGTTGGCATATTAATGGAAGAAAAATGAATAAAATAATTAGGGTTGTCAGAATATGTGACAGAATAATTAAGTTTAGTCTTGTCACAGACAACACAAAAAAAACAACAACAACGATTTTTGCATATGCACCAAATCAGGGGTGGGATCAGCAAAGAGACTGTTTCTAGAAGGCCTTCTTTCAGACTACCTAAATAACAGAAAACACTGACTTAGTTTTTATCACAGCTGGTAACTGTAACGAATGCGTCGGGCAACACCATGATAGCTACTCTAACACACACAGGGGCAATGGGTATGGTACAAGGAGTAGAGAAGGACTAAGGCTTTTAGAGTTCTGTAATGCAAATGAACTATTTGCAATACTATCATTTAATGACCATTCAAATGAACATGCAACTCAAAGATTTTGTAATAGAAGTATAAAATCCAAGTCAGAATTCAGACACATTGTCCCTAGTAAAGTGTGTACTTCTCAATATATAGTAGTGGTTAAAGACATCAACCAGAATGGGAACCAGAGGGACCCAAAGACAAAAGGGAATCTTTACATGAAAAAGTATAAAAGTTGAACATTGCCACAGCCAGACACAGTTTCAAAGAAATATATAGAGATCATCATCGTCAACATTTAACATTTTCTATGCTGACCTTGGTTGAACAGCTTGACAGGAATTAGCAAGGCCACAGGCTGCACCAGGTTCCATAATTTGTTTTGGCTTGCTTTCTATGGCTTGATGCCCTTCCTAACGCTACACAGTATACTGGATGGTTTTTTTTTTTATGTGGCACCATCACCATGGCTAATGTGACACCAGCAGCAGTGGTTTTTATGTGGTACCAGCACCTAAATCAATGCTTTTTACAAGGCACCTTGGTTTTAAAATCTCACTTTAGGGATACATGTCAATAATAAAGAGCTGGAGAGAACTGTAACATTGAAGATAACTGGGAGTTTCTATAATTAATATTATGTCTATTGTGTTATATAATATAATTTCCTCTCTTCTTTTTTTTTTTTTTCAAATTATCTTATGATAGGAAAATCTAAATGAAAAAGTGCCCCACAGCTATCATTTGCCAGCAATTCTGATTTCATATTTTACATCCAGGCTAAAATTATGAACATCATTATGAGTATTTCGACTCATGTTGTAGAACTAACAGAACTCTGGCATTTACTTAATCCTGATAGATATAAATATAACCAACTGGAGTTTAAAAGAAGCAGTCCATTTCTGAACATCGGGGGAATACAACACTCAAAGAAAATTCCATTACTGAACACTTCAGCTTTACAAAAAGTGTGTCCCTTGATAAACATAATTATTTATAACATAAAAATTATTTTATTTATAGAATAATCAAACTCGGAGAAAACAAAATGTAACTTCTATGCCCATGAAAGTCAAGAAAAACATCAGGTAAACCTCTAGATAATTGAGAACCATTAACTATGCCACCATTATATAAACATAGCCTGAATATTTAGTAATAACCTTCAGTAATAAGTTATCTAGATAGCAATTGCACTTTTATGTAGTTTCAAGGAACTTAGATTACATCAGAACTGCCATAAACTTGTTGAAAATAAACATGTAACTGGAGATATTCTCGATATGTTCCACAATATCCTTCATAAAGATATAAACCAGAATCCAGCAAGCTCTAAATGTTTCACAAGTAGCAGCACCACAGTAGTACAGGTGGGGAAAAAGAATTATACGACCTTTATATAGCCTGGTAGAAAATAATATCACCATTCGTAGACAAAAACTCCTGCAAGATGTCCATCCCTAAAAATTTGTGTTTTATGCAGCATAAGGCATATCAGCAAGCTTTCTCTCTCTCTCTACTAATTACAGCATGACTTTCTAGTTGCTTACCAGGAAAAGTGTATCCTTCTTAGTGTGATGTCTATTCACATGATTTCTCAAAACAGTTAACTCTCTAAACAGTACTGCAAAAAGAAAAGTCACTACATTTACTGTCTACATTGTTTCCAGTTCCCTCTGTGCAGGCAAGTGATTGCACACACATTCATGCAAACAAGAGCAGCCACAGCAACAACAAAAACAAGCCCTCTCCCATCGCCATAATGTACAAACACCTGCCAAATTCAGAAATTTCTTCACTTCCTGAATTTCCAAAAGATAACAAACCCAATCTGTATGATAAAATAAATACAGTAATATTCCCTGTGGGTAACCTCTCGGGGCCCCTATAATTTCACATCCAATATAACAAATTATAGAAAGGGTAATTAACCAACAGCTTTATCACCTCCAAATTTATTTCTCTTCAATCATCTCTTGCTCTTGAGAACTTCGGCAAACACAATTTTGCCTTTGACAATAAACAAATTCCCAGACCATATCTGAAACTAGATTCATCTCATGAAGTTGCTAATTTATAGGTTCCAATTACCACCTATCACCTGAATCATTTCCTGTCAGAAAACTGATCACAAGGAATACTGACAAGTCAAATTCTGATCCCACTCCCTCAAATTGTATATACACCAGAGTTTGATAGTATCTCTTACATACCTTCTCTGCTTTAATGAATTGTTCAGTGTCATCTCTAACTTCACGTAGCCCTCTGCCTTTCTTATCATAGGCTCCATTTACATGCAGCATATTTTTTTTAAAAACTTTAATATTAACATACAACATGCCACCAACGTATATTATTTGTCCATTTATTCAAGCATATCAGCTGTTGCTAATTCTCTGAATTAACATTTTCCCAAATCCTCTATAAGTACAACTGCAGTCTCTGTAATTCCCTTCCTACACATTCTTACCTTCATATATCAACCAACAGTACATTACTATACCAAATTCACACAAGCAATTTTCATCTACAAAGCAGGTACATAGCTTCTCTTCTTCAGACTTTCCTAACAAAGAAAATACACACCTATCTTGATATCCCCCTTTATTTAACCTTTTGATACCAACTTGCCTGACACCACACCTGGCTCTATGACACAAAATTCATGTTTTAAAATTGTTAATTTATGTTCCAAATACCAGCTTGATAATGACAGTTATTTTACTAAATTCTTCATTATTTTTAAAATTAGTTGAAATAATGGAAGCATATTTCAATAGAAATAAAGTAACAAAATGGTTGACTAAAAAATAATTATAATTGACATTGAGAAGGCCATCAAACAATATTCAAGCCAAATACTCTATAATAGAGAAAAACTAAAAATGAAAATATATATATTCAATATATCTTTCTTTAATTTATGATTTCTTTTCAATTGCAGTTGATCAAGTGATTCCAGACTTTTGGAAAAAAAAGAGTTCAGACGAACTCTATGAATAAAATCTACATTCATTCAACTACATCATATAAAATATCACCAAAATCCAGGAAACATATTAAACCTTTTAATTAGTCAATTAAAATTTAATTGTAAAAGATAATTTCTCACATTGACACATGTATGGCACTAACTATACATAGGTATATACTTGAGAAGCTTGCTTCCCAACATGGTTTTGGGTTCAGTCCCACTGCATGGCACCTTGGGCAAGAATCTTTTACCATAGCCCTGGGAGGGTGCAAGCAAGCGAGCGAATCAGTCAGTGTCTTTGTGTTTGTCCACTGTCAACACTTGACAACCAGAGTTTTTTTTTTGTTTTTTTTTTTCATTTCCATAATGTAGTGGTTCAGCAAGAGAGAATAATAAAGTACCAGGCTTAAAAGATAAGTACTGGGAATGATTTCTTTTACTAGACTCAAGATGGTTCCCTAGCAGTGCCATACTCCATAGACCAATACAAGTAAAACAAACAATAAACGATAAAACAGAAAAGCTAGTATTCCGTGTAAACTCCGACTCCTGGAGATAATACTACAAATCATAATCCTATAGTCTCATGTACCAGATAAATTACTTCTCTATGAAGTTCTCTACTTGCTACTGAGTAATTACATATCAATTTCGAACCTAAGCAAAAGGTTACAAATTTTGAAGGAGTGGGTTAAGGAGATAGGCATTAGCCAATTATATTAGCCACAGTTTTTGACAGGTACTGTATTTTATTAACTTCAGAAGGATGAAAGGCAAAATTAACCTCAGAAGAATTTGAAATCAAAAATGTGAAGAACTAGAACAAAGACCACAAGGCATTTTATCCAATATACTACCAATTGCTAAAATCCTTGTATCTTATATTTATTTCAGGCACTGGACAGTGGCCATGCTAGAGCACTACCTTAAGGGTTTAATAAAAAAAAATAAACCCCAGTACTTATTTTTAAGTCTGGTACTTATTCTATTGATATCTTTTGCTGAACTGCTAAGTTATAGGTACATAAATAAGTCAAACCTTGGTTGTTAAGCAGCAGTGGGCAAATAACACAAACACAGTCACAGACATAGATACATACACACACACATCCACACATAAAATATAATATATTATTTTATTCTTTACTTTTACTTGTTTCAGTCGTTTGACTGTGGCCATGCTGGAGCACCATCTTTAGTCGAACAAATCAACCCCAGGACTTATTCTTTGTAAGCCTAGTACTTATTATATCAGCCTCTTTGCCGCACCACTAAGTTACAGGGATGTAAACACACCAACATCGGTTGACGGTTGTCAAGTGATGGTGGGGGAACAAACACAGACGCACAGATACATATACGTGTATCATATATATACAACAGGCTTCTTTCAATTTCCGTCAACCAAATCCACTCACAAGGCTTTGGTCAGCCCAAGGCTATAGAAGATACTTGCCCAAGGTGCAACACAGTGAGACTGATTCTGGAGCCATGTGGTTGGGAAGCAAGCTTCTTACCACACAGACACTCCTGCGCCTATATATATATATATATATACATATACATATATGATAGTCTTCCACACAGTTTCCATCAAGTTGACCAAGAGCAATAGTAGAAGACACTAGCCCAAAGTATTGTGCAGTGGGACCAAACATAAAACCATGTAGTTGCAAAGCAAGCTTCTTAATTACACAGACATGCCTGAGTAATTAAATATGAAAAATACTTTTAGATGTAGGCGTAGGAGTGGCTGTGTGGTAAGTAGCTTGCTAACCAACCACATGGTTCCGGGTTCAGTCTTACTGCGTGGCACCTTGGGCAAGTGTCTTCTACTATAGCCTCGGGCCGACCAAAGCCTTGTGAGTGGATTTGGTAGACGGAAACTGAAAGCCCGTCGTATATATATATATATATATATATATATATATATATATATATATATATATATATATATATATGTATGTGAGTGTGTGTGTGCGTGTGTGTGCGTGTGTGTGTGTGTCCGTGTCCCCAACATCGCTTGACAACCGATGCTGGTGTGTTTACATTCCCATAACTTAGCAGTCCGGCTAAAGAGATCGATAGAGTAAGTACTAGTCTTGCAAAGAATAAGTCCTGGGGTCGATTAGCTTGACTAAAAGGCGGTGCTCCAGCATGGCCACAGTCAAATGACTGAAACAAGTAAAAGAGTAAAAGAATAAAGAGTATGTGTGTGGGGAGGTGTGCTTCATATCTGTATCAATTTTGATAAAGCCCTATATTTTCCAGGTTAATCCCATCAAGACAGTTTAAAAATCTAAGAACATAAAAATTTGATATAGTTTCAACAATGTTACTATAAACTAGAATTCAAAGAAACATGATTTGTTTCCAAGGCATATGCTTCAATCAGACCTTTAATACATAGATTCGTGTTTTTGTTGTTTTTTATTTTGTTTCTTTCTTGGTGGGTGGTGGGGATGTAGATTTTGTCTCCTTCCTCCCATTGGATGGCTGATTTAATAATTTATGACAGTTTGGAAGACAGGTTAATTTCTAGATCTAAATAACTCAAGAGAAACATGACAGATTGTAAGGAGAGGGGTGAGAAAAAAAAAAGGGAGATATATGAAAGAAAAAAAAAGAAAAGAAATAAAGGAGGAAGAAAGAGTGAAATGGAGAGATGTGAAGACAAGGCCCAGAAAGTAAGATAGAATTCACTGTCCAAAAGATGAAATAAGGTGACATGTGTAAGTAAGTAAGTAAGTAAGTAAGTAAGTGTGTGTGTGTGTGTGTGTGCACGCGCACGCATGCATGCATACACATGCACAATTGTCTTTTGAAAATTTTCTCATCGAAATTTCAATTAATTATAATTACACAGTGCCCCAAATGAAGTAGGGTGTTGTGCATGCATGTAGAGAGGATAAGCACCGAACTAAGTACAAACGCATTGGTTGGTCTGGAGGCTCTAGCAGAAAACACTTGCCCAATGTGCTGCACAGTGGGATTGAACCCACAACCATGTGATCGCAAAGCGAGCTTCTTAACCAGCCTATCAACCAAGAAGAACAAGACCAGTGTATTCAATAAAGAATAACTTTTGGAATTTGGCTCTATCTCAGTTCCTTCCTTATATGTCCAAGTCAACTTTGGCATTCTCCTTTATCATGTTGGTAAAATAAGCACCAGATGAAATACAAAAGCAAACCCCTGGAGTTAATAATACACCCAACATAATCACTTTCCAATGGCTGAAAGAAAGAACAGAATAAAAGAATAACTTAATCGACAGCCTCTTAATTGAACATCGAAAAAGAATGTCTTATGTACCATGACAAGGTTTTTGTTTTTATTTACTAATATTTTACCTTTTCCATTCTTATTTGACATTATGTGTCATGTTGATGCATGTATATAATGGTAGTTAGCAGCCAATCACAGAATGTGGCCTATTTCTAAATAAAGCCCCGAGGAGAGGTAATAGTAGTAAATGTGCATCATAATATAGAAGCAGTGTCCATCATATCCAATCTTCTGTGAAAACATGTCTGGTGAAAGGGAAATATTAC
The DNA here is from genome assembly GCF_001194135.2 of Octopus bimaculoides. NCBI lineage: Eukaryota > Metazoa > Mollusca > Cephalopoda > Octopoda > Octopodidae > Octopus > Octopus bimaculoides. The sequence goes on from NC_068982.1 coordinate 33,774,441, forward strand.
ATTGCTTGAAAACAGATAGGGGTTGATGGCAGGAAAGGCATCTGGCCATAGAAAGAAAAGTCACTTTATTAAATTCTGTCTAACCCATGCAAGCATGAAAAAATGGAGGTTAAAATGATAAAGACTTTAACAATGATGATTTTACAGTGTGTGTGTGTGTGTGTGTGTGTACACACACACACACACACACACAGACTCATCAGGGTTTCTATGAATTGTATCATTATAATAAGGACTAACTTCTGAGCTTTTATCCCATTAAGGTCACCTTTCTGGATTGAAAAATAAAGTACTGGTCAAGTACAAGTGTCGATGTTCCTGACCCTATCCGCCAACTTTCCTTGTGCCTATATTATGAGCAATTATAATATGGAACCAGCCCTGAGAACACTGTTTCTAATAGTAATAACAATATAAAAAAAAAACAGCTTCAATTTAGGTTTAGATAATTGTTAGTGGTGGAAGGATAGCTGATTTTCTTCCTCATCACTTTTACAAACAGAGTAATGTAGTTTTGATTAGAATATAATAAAACAAGCCAAGGGTGGGGGGCAGTATTCGGGGGGGGGGGCCTGAATCATGAGTTACACTAATCACAAACTATGTAAAGAGACTATAAAATGAGAGCAAAGAACAAAGAAGGATCCCAAAATAACTTGCCATAAAAATAACCCTTAAAATGACACAACAGTTTTGACCTTTATTTTAGATAGCTTCCATATGGTAGGATAAGAGAAGTTAACATTTACAAATACTTGTAGCATACAAAAAGAAAAAGAAAATAAACAGAATAAAACAATGCAGTTAATCCTTGGCATGAATTAGAATGAAAATAGCATATTGTAGAAGCATATATATATTTACATATATAGGAGTTAGTGAAGCAAAGATAATAACTCATTTGAGTGGAATGGAATCTTGGGGAAAAAAATCTGTTTTGTTTCCTTAGTGTAGTTAGCTGTGGAACCCAACTGATTGTTAATAACATGCTTGCTTATAACCTACTATCAACAAATTAAGGCTGCTCTTTTTAATCTTTTTATAATTTTTTTCCTTATTTCAGTTTGGGCTTTTTTTTTTGGGGGGGGGGGGTAATTTGTGAATGAAGGTAACTGGGTAAGGTTAATAGTGCACTTAATGCCTATTTTAAATTGCAAAGCAATCTGTACTATCTGCATTTACGGACAGCTGAAAAAAGACAGGTGTAGTGCATTAAATCGTGATAGATAGCAGTTACATTTTAGATCAAACCAGCAAGTCCCAAAGAATCATTCACCTTCGAAATGCTGTAGATGTAACAAAGCAACAATGCAGCTCGATAGTAGACCAATTTTGGTATGTTTCAGTGTTTAGTACCAAGTGAACATCATAATCTTTTAATGTACATTTTCCATACTGGCATGAATGGGATGATTTGACAGGATCCAACACACTTCAGAGTTGCATTAGACTCCAAAGTCAGTTTCAACATGGTTTCTGGATGCCATTCCTAACACCAACTACTTTACAGTGTTTAATGTGTACATTTTTTGACACTGGTACTAGTGAGTAACTTGCAAGACAAAGAAAGAAGAAAAAGTACCTCTCAACTAAGTGGGAATGTATTTGAGACATGGGGTGGTGACTTTATGCTGGATGTTGAAAGTTAAAGTATGATAGAGAGACAAGCACAAGTGTCTAATTATAGCAGAGATCCATGGCTACCCCGCATTATGTGAGGGAGAGCAAGTGTAACTGGGAAATATAAATAAGTACTAGAGTGTACTTAGAAAATACAAGGTGAATATAAGGGATAACATAAACAGAATATAAGGGAGAACACAGTGGATCAGGAGGAAAGGAAAGGGTAAGTAATTTCAAAAAAATATTAGAGGAGAGTGAGAGATGGTTAGAGATGGGGCTAGAGGTGGTAGCAAATGTAAACACTTGCATATGTGCACAAGTGTGTACATTTGCATGTGTTAACTGATTCTCAAGATAACCAAACATTTCAAGTGAAATTTAGTGAAATAACACAAATGTTTTGCTTCATTTATTGTTATATCAAGCTGGTGTTTGGAACACAAGGTTTTTATGTAAAACTCTGATGGAAATTTTGCCTCTTGAAATCTTTCTTTAGAAATCATGCAATAATGAGATTTCTGATGAGTTTTGAAGTGTTTTAACAATAACTTAACAGAAGACAAAATTGAGGCTTCACAAGGAGTTATTAATTTTTCGAAGCTGAATTTGTTTTATTTTTGGTCCTGAAGAAGAAACCTACTGTTCTGTATGTTTGCTGCCTGTGAAAAATACAATCTGACACAGCATTTGTCTACTTCTATTACAGATTATCAGCTGTAATATTAGATCATAATTTTGACATCAGCAAAACTTCCCTATCTGTGGTATTAATCTTCTGATAACATTCCATATTATATAAAGCAATTGGACTAAAAGTTTCCTGATACTGTATGAATCATCATCATTTAACATCCGTTTTCCATGCTGGCATGGGTTGGACAGTTTGACAGGAGCTGATCAGCTGAAGGGCTGTTCAGGCTCCATGTCTGTTTTGGTATGGTTTCTACAGCTGGATGCCCTTCCTGATGCCAACCACTTTACAGAGTGTACTGGGTGCTTTTACGCAGCGCCAGTATGGGTGCTTTTTATGTGGCACCAGCACATTTATACCAGTGATGGTATAAATTCATGTTTAGGAGATGAAGCAATAATCTTATAAAAGACAACCATAATCTCTTTACATGCTAGTACATACAGAGAGATGATATGAAATAGATATGTGTAGAATTGTATGAGTAGGACACCTGCAATGTACTATTTAAGTAAAATTGTAAGCATAATCAGATTGTCACCATAGACACATAAAATTCTTAAGTGTAACCATATTTGACACTAGAGTACAATGCATAAATATTTCAATTAATTTTTTTAAATAACCATGAATTTAAAGTGAAAGTTTGTAAAATAATGTAAATATTTTATTTACTGATATATTATGTAAAGCAGCGAAAGAAATTTCACTCCCAAAATCTTACTTTAGAAACCATGTAATAGTACAGCTTCTGTTGAGATTTTAAACAAAATATGAGCACATTAACCCTTTAACTGTGTATTTAAACTTCACAATTATTCCAGTGGTGATGTTAAATATCTACCTCAATCAACTTCATATATCTCAATAAAAAATTGTTTCAGACATGACATTCATCACAAAAATGATGACTGGTAATTACTTTACATGGTTAAAAGTGATGAAATTCGAAGATATATCTGATTTCTACAGTAAAAGGGTTAATACAGGCCTTTGGGGTGGTTTGGTGACATAGAATCAGAGACAGTCTGGGGTAGAATGGTATTGATAAATTAAAACACCATGTAACTGACTAACCAAACATAACTAATACAATGGTTCCCAAATTAATTATCACAATCTACCAGGTGTACAGAAAGATTATATATTCCAAATTTGAAAATGTTAGGATAACTGGCCTGTCATACAAAATATAGTTGTGACAAGAATACTAAGAAAACAATCATGTTCTACAAGGCATGACATGTCTGATATGGTTAGTATATCTAGCCTTTGAACTACATCAATTGCTTGACAAGATATTCCCATGTTTCAGAATAGATTACAGTTATTCAGTGACATTGAATTCAACACTGTACTGTCTCATTTCAAATGACATGGTTTGATTCATGCAAAATCTTCTCCTCAACTAAATATTCACATGGAAAAAGAAATCAAAAAACAAGTTGCAAATAGTTAGTTAAATGATGGTACAGATCATCAGTAAAATTTCACTGAATAACGTATGTGCCAAGTGAACAGCACAGTAAATACCAAATTAGCAGAGGAACAGAAACTTTAAATTTAAAAGTAATTACTTACTTAATTTAATAGTGATAATTTACCGTTATTCAATTTTTTTTTTTTTTAGTTTTCTTTTTTCCCTTTCATTTTTCTTTTTCTCTGACTAAAATTAATGAAGAATTTATATGCCTCCACAGTTTATTCTTGATCACATCTCATATGACATTCCTGAAATATGGTTAACTAAAACAGTTCTCTTTTGGAACAGTAAAACTGTCATGAGTTACATGTGAATAACTTGGACATCCACCATGTCAAAAAAAAAAAAGATTATTTCATGTTCTCTCAAAATTAATAAAATTCTATGATGTCAATGATTAACCTGTATAAAACATGTATATTATCTTGGCATTTTCAACACGATTTCTTCCTCTTGACATTTTTTTTATTTTAATAAATTAAATGTATATTCTTCTATGTTAGTTACAGTTATGTAATAAACATACAGTCAAGGAAGCATTTTACATGATTGTTCAAGCAACAAGAAAACCTTTACAGAATTGATCAAACCAATAAAAGAGCCAATCACTCAAGCCAATGAGGGAACCTCCATCAGTATGAAGCATGGGCCACCTTTTTTTCAAGAAGCAAGCTACATGAGACATGGTTCATCATCAGGCTAACCACACTACTAAGCAAAAAAAAAAAAAAGAAAAAAATCAAGATAACTTTTCATTAGACATGCCATTCAGAAAGTCTTGCAGATTGCAGTTTACCCATTACTAAAATACGTGGTTACTTCACTGGCTAGAAAATACAGCTAAATCTCTCCCAAATCATACTAAAAAAACATCAAAGGGTACATTAAACCATGCAATTTTGAATACATCATGTCTCAAAAAGACATGATGTCTATGGCTTGCATTTCACCTGATCATAAGTCTACTCAGAGTTTAAGTATAACAACATATATACAAGTGCTAACATAATATTCAGACCAACTACTTGTTTTGATAGCCTTTAATCATCTTCCAAATGTATGTTATAGTATATATTATCATCAATATTTTTATCTACATTTTCCATGCTGTCAGGAGTCATGTGTTGGCAATGTAGTATATTGCTGTTGTAACGATGTCCCATAGCACATCATTTCTTTTGTATGTGCTAAGAGGTTCTTTTTCCTCTTTAAGCTATCTTGTATTTGTCCAGAGTAACTAATTTCTGAGATGAATTCATTTTTAATGGTATACTAAAAAGGAAAAGATAGCACCCGTATTATTTCACAGATTCCTCAAGAACAGTGAAATAAATATAAGTGATATTTAGCTTGAATATCTATAAGTCATACTTGTAGGTAAGACAGTAATTTGGCAGAATCGTGAGCATGGCAGTCAAAATTCTTAATGGCATTTCTTCTGGCTCTTTACATTCTGAGTTCAAAAATCCCACAGAAGTCAACTTTGCCTTTCATCCCTTTGAGGTCGATAAAAAAATAGTACAAGTCAAAATGTAATCAACTTGACCTTTCCCTTAAAACTTGCTGGCCTTGAACCTGGCAACAGACTGGCATCAGATTCAAGGGATATAAATTGTCATTATATGCCATGGAAACTGAGTAACCAGCCTTATGAGTCCTTAGATTTGAGGGGGAAAATGCTTGCAGGAAAAACATGGACAGTGAGAGCTTGTAAAGATTAGTGTGTTACTGGGCCAAGATGAAAGTGACTTGCTAGTTGCAGTTATGATAGAATAATCAGAGCAACAAAACAGTAAGCCTGTGGACCAGATGTTGTAGTGTGTTGCTAAATCTTTGCTAATCAGTTAAATGGCCTTCTTTAGATTCAATCTAGTATGTCTATAAGTACAGCAGCAGTAGCATCATATATGAGAGTAGTACTCTATTCTGGGTCCTACTTAAGCTCTGTTGAAAGTCAACAGCTGATCAAAGCAGAAATATTTTCTGCTCCTGAACTGAAAGCCTATGGGATGCAGGTGTTGCTATGTTACATAAGTGGGATTCACCATAAAAGATTTGTCTTTATAGTATCAAATGAAGCTATATATTTCTTAGTCAAATACAAGGGCCAGGATCAGAGTAAAGAGTGGTAGATACAGAGACTGCTTGTAATGTTCATTTGTATCAGGGATTGATGTTATTATAGACAATCCATTTTTCATCACCAGTAATGATTCATTTCAAAAAATAGATTGATTTCATTGTGTTTGAGATACATATTGCAAATATTGATACATTGTGTTAAGTGAATCTCTTTCAATTTATGTGGAAACCAAATATCAAGCTTCTTAACAAGTCCAAGACATTTTAAGTGATTTTCAATTGTTGTGTGTGATGCATTTAACCTCTCTGCAATCTCTTGCACAGTTATATGACAATCAGATTCAATTATTGTTTTGATTTAGTCATCATCGACTTCAGTAGGTCGACCAGAATGTTGGTCACTTTTAAGTGAAAAATCTCCAGAAAGTAATTTTCTAAACCATTTCTGACATGTGCGTTCTGTTAAGCAATCAACACCATAAATGTCACAAATCTCTTTGTGAGCTTCAGCAGCTTTATGGAAATAAAAAAGCGAAATATGGCAAAAATATTCTTTTTTGCACTCCATGTTAAAATTGACGTTGAACTAACAGTTGCAAACAAAATTACTTTCAACTTGCTTCTAAAGTAAGCTAAAAGTAATGGCTATCAAATGTCAAAAGGAAAAAAATCTGAGCAATACTTTATTTACTACTTAAGTTAATACTGTTAGTTACAACTATCAGGCTGAGTAAAATGTAAGCAAAGTTTTTAAACATGAAATTCATCACAATATATTTCAACAATGCAGAAATTTTATTCATCAAAGTAAGTACCATTATAATCAACACAGTTTTGCCAACAAGTTACAAGTTTGTTTATTCCAGTAACATAAAAATCTGGAGTTCTGGAGCTGATGAACTCTTTGAACGCACTTTCACCATCGATCTGATTTTTTAATTTCTTCTCTTACAGAAAGCCACCAAGGTGCTTGAAAAAGTGGTAGTCGATAGGAGAAAGGTCTGAGAATAAGCTAGGTGGGGAAGAACTTTGTAGCCAAGTTCCCTCAACTTCTGCAGTGTCATTAGTGAAATGTGTGATCAAGCATTGTCATGAAGAATGATTGGCCCTCTTCTGATGACCAATCTGGAACGGAGGAGTAGCAGTTTTTCATTCATTTTGGCAATTTCATGGCAATATGTTTCTGCAGTAATGGTTTTTCCAGGTTTTGAGAAGTTATAGTGGATGCGTCCAGCAGTACACCACCAAACAGTCACCATAACCTTCTTTGTCAAGAGCTCAGGTTTAGGAAAGGTTTTCAGTGCTTCATTTTGGTCCAACCACTGTGAAGAACATTTTTTTTTTATATTATTATACAGAATCCACTTTTTATTACAGTCAAGAAATAGATCAGTCTGGTTATGGAGAAGAAGCAACGAGCAAATTTCCTATCTGCGCAAATTTCCGATTTCCATTCAAATCATGTGGTACCCATTTGTCAAGTCTTTATGATTTTCCAATCGCATGCAAACGGCTGCAGGCAGTTTTTTGACTAACCTGAAGTTCTTTTGCCAGTTCTCAAGTGGTTTTATGTGGATCTTTCTCAATGATGGTCTTTAACTGACTGTCGTCGATGACAAATGGGCCCTATGCTCACAATCTTCACGGCTCAGGTCTCCACTGCGAAATCATTTAAGCCATTTTCAAGCTGACCACTCACTGGTCATTTCCTCACCAAATGTTTCATTGATATTGTGAGCAGTTTTAGCTGCTTTACGTCCTTTTTTGAAGTTGAATAGCAAAATTGCTCGAATATCATGCTTTGATAGTTCCATTTCAGATGATTGTAACAATGGTGAAAAAAATAGAAATGTTAATTTATTTATGCATTTGGGCAAGTCTATGTCTGTATTATCAGACAATTGCAAAAACAGTTTTTAAAAAATTCAAAACTTCACAAAGATCCAGTACAAATTCTTCATGGTTGAAAATGTTGCTTACTTTTTACTCAACCTGATAGTATTACAGTAATAATAGTTAACCTTGAACTCTAATTTAACCATTGTTTATTCAGTAAACAAGTGTTTATTTAGCTTAAAATTTCATTAATAATACCAAAGAACTTCATTATAGTGTTCAGTAGTTATTTTTCCAAATATGTATGTTTAACCCCTTCCTTACTATATTCCTTACTATATTCTTGTTAAGATAAACTACCTCTGTTTCAGTTAACATGAAAACATTGAAGAATTTAGTATAATAACTTTGGTGTTTGGTGCATAAATTAACATGAAATTTCAATGGAACGTTTTAATTTAGATCACTTCAAAACAGGAACTTTGTATCATAGAGCCAAGGGTGGTCTTAGGCAGCTTGGTATCAAAAGTGTTATTAAATATAGTTTCACCACAGTATTTAAGGTGATAAATAAGAGTAATCATGAAAAAAAAAATAGGAACCAGTTCTGTAGAAGTAGTTAATGCAATTTGAATTACAAAAATGAAATTAACTAATTAATTTTGCAAATTATACTTCCCAAATTATTTGTAATTCTTTTTCAAGTAAAATGTTTGTCAACTGATCACATAGGCTTAAGTAGACCATGCTATGCTGATGAGGTCTTACAGACTGAAACATGACTGTAATTGTCCATTGCATGTAAATAAAGATAATACTTTCCTTCTAAGAATGTAAATTAATTTCAAGATAAATCCTAAACTTCATGAAATAATATCTTCTTTAGAGAGGGGAGACACTATCAATTCCCCCCCCCCCAGATGGTTCTTCAATTATGAAGGAAATATCAGTTAATTAAAAACTGCTTGTATCCAGAATTCAGTACATTCCCCTTAACTTACACCTTGTTAGTCTTTGGATATTTGGTCATATTCTTTCTTCCGAAATTCGTATTGATAATATTCAGACATATTTATATTCAGATATCTACATTCTAACAGACATCTATATCATTCCAATACAAACTCTAGAGCAGCATTTCTCAACCGGGATTTCCTAGAACCCTAGGGTTCTGCAAAAGGTTCCTAGGGGTTCCATGGGAAAGAGTGAGATAAGCTAATTTCATGATCGTTATAATATATATATATATATATATATATATATATATATATATA
>NC_068982.1:33783681-33790341 GCF_001194135.2 Octopus bimaculoides
AGAAAGGAAGAGAGAGAGAGAGAGAAAGGAAGAGAGAGAGAGAGAGAAAGGAAGAGAGAGAGAGAGAGAAAGGAAGAGAGAGAGAGAGAGAGAAAGGAAGAGAGAGAGAGAGAGAAAGGAAGAGAGAGAGAGAAAGGAAGAGAAAGAGAGAGAGAGAGACAGAGAGACAGACAGACAGACAGACAGCAAATGTTTCAAAGCTTTCTAACAATCCAACAACCTTGGGGGTGGATTCCTGCTTGTCCACAGCCCCTTCTTGATTGATGTGCACTTTGTTGTTGTTGTTGGCTCTAAGTCTCTAATTTCCCAACTTTACAAGCCTCCCCAGTACAGACAATATTCTGGTAGCTATTTTCAACTGAGGGGTAGGGAGAATAAGCAGCTGATATCAATCCCACTCTTACTTGTTGGTATTTTCATCTCCCGTCAACTAGATAAGTAGAGCAATATGTTTTGCTTAAGGCACAAAACAATGTTTGCATGATGCATATTTACTTTTTTTTTTTTTTTTTTTTTTTTTTTTTTTTTTTTTTTTTTGCTTAGTCAGAGAAGAAGGAGCAACAGCCATGACCTTTGCAGGAACTACCAAACTGATGTGGGGAATAAGATATAAAATCTTTTGACTCTTGGGATACAGCAGTTGGAAAACAGGACATCAAGATATTGTTTTATCCTTGCACTTTGTTCAAATACTTGCAATGAAGCAGACTTCATTAAAGACCTCCAAGTTCAGGTGATGATACCATATTTACAGAGGGTCAAACTTTTTTTGTTTTTAAATATACACTTATTAGTACAATGCATGTTTATATTCTTTCATTATTTTGTTCAACTGAAATGTGGTTGTATGTTAGAAGCAGTAGAGATACAGAAAAAATATCAACGCATTCTAACCAGATATTAGAGGGATGTGAGTTTGATCCTCATGGCTGGCTGCCGACAAATTTTTCTGCTTTTAAAAAGAAGAAAGGATTTTATCCTTTATATCTATACTGTTCAGTATCTATGCGTTGAATAAAATTTATCTTTCTACTTGTTCTATCTTTGCATTATTTAGTTACACCAAGGTAGCAAACTGGCAGAACCATTACAGAGTCAGACAAAATACTTAGCAGCATTTCTTTCAGCTCTTTACATTCAGAGATCAAATTCTGAGGTTGACTTTGTCTTTCATCCTTTCAGGGTCAAGAAAATAAAGTATCAGTCAAGTACCGGGGGACAATGCAATTGACTTGCACTGTTAATATATGAATGCAAAAGAGATACTTGAATAACTCTGTGTGTGTGTGTATATAATATATATCTATGTAATGTATGTATTTTATGTATACAAAAAAGTAGGCGCAGGACTGGCTGTGTGGTAAGTAGCTTGCTTACCAACCACATAGTTCCGGGTTCAGTCCCACTGCGTGGAACCTTGGACAAGTGTCTTCTACTATAGCCTCGGGCCGACCAAAGCCTTGTGAGTGGATTTGGTAGATGGAAACTGAAAGAAGCCCGTCGTATATATGTATATGTGTATATATGTATGTGTGTTTGTCCCCCCCACCATCGCTTGACAACCAATGCTGGTGTGTTTACGTTCGGCAAAAAGAGACCGATAGAATAAGTACTAGGCTTACAAAAGAATAAGTCCTGGAGTCGATTTGCTCGACTAAAGGTGGTGCTCCAGCATGGCCACAGTCAAATGACTGAAACAAGTAAAAGAGAATAAAAGAGAATAAGTATATGTTTGTGTATGTTGATATGTATGTAGATAGATTTATTCACATTATTGTGGATTACTCATACTTTGTCTTGGAGCTTCGAAGTTTCAATGATGGGATTCTTTACTTTAGGAATGACATGGTAGGGTAAGTCTGAGAAGCTAAATCTGAGAAAGAATATTTGGGTCAGATATGGCTGGTTTAAATGCTAAAAGGGTTGTTGTCTTTTGTTCCACTGCTAGGACATGTTCACTAAGTTTTTACTTGGTGAGTTCTATTATATTAGGTTTCACACCCAAACTGATATTTGCATACAATTTTTAAGTGGGAGTATATAAACTACATTTAACTGCTTATCATCAAAATTGGCCTGCCATCTATACAGTATATTTACAGTATATGATGTTCCTCCAATTAGCATAGCTTTAATAAGTCAGTCAACTATCCTCTTGTGGTAGACTGTAACAACAACCATTACATTCAAATATATCTACCTATCTATCTAGCCACCACTATCATCATTGCCATCCTATTAATAAATAGCCTATAAAGAGTCAACAATAATTGTCCATGACAAATGTTGCAGGCTGTAGTGTCATAAGTAAACTGATCTTCTCTACTTGTTACTGTCCTCACCTACCACAGTCCTGTTGCAAATGCTAATCTCCAATCTCTTTAGCCATACTCTTTTATCTCAATTGGAGTTTATTCCAATTTTTCATACTAACACTACTACTAACAACTATAAGCAGAGTTATTTGTCATGACAATCTATTCTTTGAATATGCCCAAACCAGTGGGGAGTTTCAGCATGGGAAAATGGAAAAGAGATTTAAGAATATCTTCTCTATGCTAAGAATCTTAACTTTTTCTAGGATGAGTGTTCTCAGTCTTACCTTTCGCTATGATGTTCATGATCTGTCTCGTGTGGTTCATCATGAATGTATGCAACGTTTTTGGGTCTGTTTTCAATATATTGTCCATGCCTCCAATCCATAAATGAGTGGATATTATTTTTGTTACTCAGTATACTTTGCACGTCATATGAACCAAACTGTGTTTGTTGTTCCACAGTCACTCTCTCAATCTTCCAAATGCCTATGTTGTGATCAAGTTAGTCACAGTGCTTTGCCATCATTATTGATTGTACTGTCAGAAAAATAAATTGGTTTACCTTTCACTACTGTCTGTCAATCGGTAAAGATGGGAGGAGATTGTTCCACTCAGCTCAAATCAAGAGCTAGCAGATAAAGAACTTCAATCTTCTGGATATTAATTTTCAAGCCAATCTTTCTGGCTGCACTGTCAAAAGCACCTATCAAGCTCTACAGTCCTCTACACGATGGGAGATGAGAGCAGAGACACCAGCAAATGACATTTCTTTTAGTAACAGGCATGTGGTCTTTGTCTTAGTCTTGTCTATATGTATAGAATTTCAGTTGCATTGCAGAATAGTTTCCTAAGTATCACTGGAAAATAAAGTGAGAAAAAGTTTGGCCCCTTCAGACTGTAGAGTTGGGGTTCATTTACATGACCTGAACCCTTATGCTACTGTGTAAGGTCTACTATTTGAGTGAATTTTTCCAAACATTCAAAGCTTCTGTATATTTCTCCATATTTACCTCAGGTCCAACCAGTTTATTATAGAGCATATAGAAACCAGAATATATTAGTTGGTGGTGTAGTGATCTGGCCAATGTCACTACACTACTCTCAAGATCGTGACATCATATTTAGCACTTTCTCAGTCTTCCATTGACACATATGTTAACCCCCATCACTTATTGCCCATTTACATCACAAGTTGCTACCAGCTCAGACATCTCTCTTGCATACATCAGCTAATAGCCTTTCAACTTATCTCTTCAGTATTCAAATTACTCTGTCAAATATAATGTTTGCTTACTTATATTGTTTTCAATTAATCATACATTATTCCATTGCTTTAAGACTTCGAAGATGCGATTGTTTAGTTTCAGAATAACATTGTAGGATTGAAGTGAGAAGTTGAATCTGACCAGTTTCAACATAAAACAGGTTAAATATTTTGGCCAGATATGATCGGTTTGAATGTTAATGGGTTAACTGTGAACTGCTTTCTATGTCAGCTAACATGAGCCCCTACAGACCGTTTATACTCAGTATCTATGGCTCACTGCCATGCAGCACCACACTTCACATAGTCTGTCTTTTGCACAAGTAAAGAGAGCCACTTGCTGCTATCAGTAGCAAAAGCTCTTTCAACTTCTGCTACTCCATCTTAAGCTACTATACTTCCACTACCACCACGCCAGCAGCACTAATTAGTTTACCCAGATAACAGAAGCTTATCTTTTACACATAATGAGCCTTCTGAACAATTTTATGGGTGCTCCTAATGCTAACTGCTCCATTACATCCAGTGCATCCTAGTTCTCTGTCAATCTGCCAGAGATGCAACAGTATATTTTGCATGTTTTATGTATACATTGGTTCGCAATATCAAATTCTTACACTCTCCATTCCTACATTTAGGACATGGTCACTTACCAGAAGTCACGAGGATTTTTAAACTGAAACAAACCACAAATGGCATTAGGATTCATATAGTGGTAATTATTTTAGTACATGACCACCATGCATGAAGATGCATGATCTATTAGTATAATTCTCACTCTACATTTAAATGGTTTTTAAATATTCCTCCAAAAATAGTTTCAAGAGCATTTTTTTTTTAGCTAAATCACACATGCACACACTCACACACACACACACACACGCAAATAAACAAGTGGTGGAATTGGAAATGCCTGTATTTCATTTATCTGTGTCTAGGTAAACAAGTGCAGCTACAGCTAACTGTCATCCTTACCAATAATATGATCAAAAACAGGAAAAGTATGCATATCTTATGCCCATTAGAATAAAGTTTCAGCTTCAAACAACATATGCCAGCAGTCCAACTCGTGCCAGTATGGAAACTAAACATTAAATGATGATGATATTTCTCTTTATTAATTTCAAGAATAATCTTGAATAAACTTGATATTATTATCAAAACATACGTTTACAGTTGTTCAAGACTTCATTCTTTTCTGTTTCTATTTTCTACATTACCGTTTAATAAACCCATTCTCCACTTATATCTAAGCTGTTGCCGAATCCTTGCATTACACATATTTGTATAGGGATATTATTAAAAATGCTAAAAATCCTACATCTAGAAATAAAATCTACATGCGAACCCAGATTATCAAGCAACAAGTTTTTCTTCTTTTTTTTGTTGTTGCTTTTTTTTTTCAGGATAATACAATTATCTCCTTGTTGAGAACTGATGTGGGACCAAACACCATCAACTCAGCTTTTCTGCGTTATTTTTATTCTTTGAATTTTATGTAAACTTTCAGATATTCCCTCATCTCTTGGATTGGTAGTTTCCTATCAGACCCCACTATTACAATGCATTGACTGCTCTTTCCACTCATTATTCTATTAACTCTAGTGTGTTTCCTCTCCACTTCATCAATGACTTACTTACTACAATGTCCAACAATGCCCACACTTAAGCAGTGACATTGCTCTTCATTATTTCCTGACCTTCCTCAACAATACTTCATTCACCCACAACTTAAACGTCACATGCCAAGCCCATTGATTCCATGAACTGAGACTTTGAAAGCATCCTCCAATGAGGACTGCTAATCTTGTCCCTTTTGGCCACAAGAAAACACAAATGCTACTCATATCAAGAAAACCTCATCAGATCACACCTCACTAAAGAGCAGCACACAGCTAAAGCACTCACAATTGCTCCAAATGTTGGACCTTACTATCACCAAGGATCTGTCATGCAGAAAACACATTCATAACATAGCTACAACTGCGTGCCATTAAGTGGCTTTTCTCTTCAGAGCCAGAAGATACTTCAGCCTCCAACAATTATTAACACTCTATAGAGCTCAGGTGAAGCCTAGAATGGAGTATTGCCTTCACAACAAAGACAGTGGTGCTGCTGCACACATAGATAGCCTAGACCACATCCAGCAAAAGGCCACCAGAATGATTGGCATAAAGTCATTCATATATACACTCCAGCTTCTGGCCTATAGATCCACTATCTTTTCTCTCTTCGCTGTGTGTCCCACTCACACTTAACAAGGAAACTTCTCACTCACACTACCACAACAAACCAAACCACATCTCTACATCTTCTACCAGAACAAACCAAACTATGTTTCTACATCTCTTCTCTTCCTCACATTTCCACTTAATGTACTATGATTACCTCCCACTCCCAAATCTTGTCCTCTTGGCCAGGTGCCACTGTATCATTGCTCTTCACTTGCTCTTAACCTGCTCTTAACCTGTGCATTCTACTCACATGCCCTGTCTCACTATTATTGCTATCTGCTAGCCCCAAACCTAGGTGTTCCATCCACATGTAACAAGAAAACTTTTCCCTCACCCTACCCCAATAAACCAATCTACATCTCTTCTCTTTCTCACAGTTCCTCCTTCATACACTATGCCTAGCTCTCACTCCCCAATCCTGTCCTCACACCCTTGTTCCTCTGCATCAATGCTACCCGGCAGCCCCCTCCAACCCTATATACCCAGGTCTTTCACCACTTACTTGCACTCCTTAATCACACTCCCTTCACAATACCCTGCCACTTATATTATGGCATTTGAACCTCAAGGGTATACCCTGGCACTTGTGACCATCTATATCTCTCTCTTCTTTTACTAAACCATCTCATTTATATTCTGAACCCCATTCCTTGTGAGTATGCCTGGCATTTTGCCACCATCTCTATCCTGCTGTCTCCCATTCTCTCTCCTACACTTCCCTCTGGTTGGGCAACCATGCATTTTCTTTGCAGTAGCACACCTGTTTCTGTCTTCATTCCTGATCTTTCTCACTCCGGCCAGGTAACCTTGTACTTCCTCTACAGCAAGACACCTGTATCTGTCA
>NC_068982.1:33790351-33792830 GCF_001194135.2 Octopus bimaculoides
TTTCTCACTCCGGCCAGGTAACCTTGTACTTCCTCTACAGCAAGACACCTGTATCTGTCACACTATAACCTTTTCATCATCACCTCCTCCAATGCCTCCTCCCCTCTTTTGCAGGTACTTGGTGACCCTGTCAGTGCAGGTGCCACTTAAAAGCACCTAGTCCACTCTGCTGAGTGGTTGATGTTAGGAAGGGCATCCAGCTGTAAAAATCCTGCCAAAACAGTCACAGAAGTCTGGTGCAGGATTTGGCCTGGCTGATTCTTGTGGTACTGTCCCACCCATGCTAGCATGGAAGACGGATGTTAAATGACGATGATGACAGAGTTAAAGTACAGTGATTTATTGAAGCTGAAAAACTTTAAGTTTTAAAGCTTCCATAAATACTTAATGTGTGTGTGGAAGGAGAGAAGTAGACACAAGCATCACTGTGTGGTTAAGAAGTTTACTTCACAGTCATATGATTTAAGGTTCAGTCCCACTGCACAGCACCTTGGGTAGTGACTCCAATAGCCCATGGCCAAACAATGCCACGTGAAGAAATTTGGTACTGTAAGAAATGTAGGAAGATCTTCATATGCATCTACAAGCATGAGATTGCATGTGCATGAATGTGTATGCTTATATTCTTTTCTACTCTGGGCACAAGGCCCGAAATTTTTGAGGAGGGGATCAGTCAATTGTATTGACCTCAGTATGCAACTGGTACTTAATTTATCGACCTCAAAAGGATGAAAGGCAAAGTCAACCTCAGCGAAATTTAAACTCAGAATGTAAATACAGACAAAATATCGCTAAGCATTTCGCCCAGCGTGCTAACAATTTTGCCAGCTCACTGCCTTATATGTATGTTTATATTTCATGCCATCAGAATTTGACAATATCCTCATGACCAACTGGCTGGCTGCAGGAATTTCTGTATGTCTATGACCTAGTCCTCATAGCTGAATGGCAAAACAAATGTTTTAGAAGGAAGGAAGACAGAATGTTACTACCAGCTGAGAATGGCCATGTTTGACATATTGAGAAGTGTACATATGAATTCTACACAGTATACCTAGTGTAAAATATGAGTGCATAAAAAAAATGTCATGGGAACAGAGGCAGGGTGATAGAGATTAAAGACTTCCTTTGTAGCAAATGTGAAAGAATAATTAACAGTAAGAACAACTACAAATTAGCAATTGCAGTGTGGAAGATACAAATTAGCCAATCAGAAACATTGTAAGACTATAAACTTCATTTGAACATTTATTTGTAAATATGGTGTCAAAATTTTCATCACTTTAAATTGCGACCGGGTCACTGACAAAAAGTGTGCACACCATATTACAAATAAATATTTGACTCTTTAGCATTCAGATTACTCTGTCAAATGCAGCATATTTACATTCTTTTGAATTAATTCATGCATTATCTCATAGCTTGAAGATTTCAATGATGTGATTGGTTATTTGTAGGGTAAGTGTGAGAGGCCAGATCTGGCCAGATCTGGCCAGTCTGAATATAAAACAAGTAAAATATCTGGCCTTGATATGGCCAGTTTAAATGCTGAAGGGTTGAGTGAAGTTAATTACCTTTGTGTGTTTCTGAATGGCTAACTTATGCTTTCTATGCTGCAAACAATCTCAGATCAAAACACCTACCATGCAAGTACATCTCTGTAAATTGGAAATTAAATTCTTTTAAATACCCAAAGATCTTCCTAGAAGTAGTCAATACCATAGCTTCTGGCACAAAAGTCGAATTTTTCATGCCAAAATTTACATCCAAAAGAGTAAGGTCAACTTATACACCAAGATGACTTTGGAAGACCAAAACTACCAAGTGAAATGCAGCATGACTTCGAAAGATAGTGACAATATTTGAATGTCTACACTACATATTGTGTCAACTTATATGAGAGAAAATACAGTAGTTTCTATTACCTAGATAGCTTAATTAGCAGTGGGGGAGGGTGCTCTGAAAGTATAGTAACCAGAGAAAGAACTGTGGTAAGAAAGGGATTCTCTCTTCAAATGAAGACCAGGTTGTATGATATTTATGCCTGTGATAGCATCCAGAAGCATCATACAATGTTATGTTAAATGGCAGCAAAACCTGAGCAGCCAATGTGGAGAAAGTATAAAGGCTGGAAAAAAATGAAGCAAGTATGTTGTCTGGATGTGTAATGTTAGTGTACATGAACAACAGAGCACAAATGAACTTGCAGGAAAACTAGGTATAAGGTACCTAGTGCTGGTATAGACAGGTAATGCATGAAGAGAATGACAATTAAGTAAAGATGTGCTAAGTGATCTAAGTGGAAGGAACCTGTGGAAAAGGAAAACCAAGGAAGATATGGAAGAAATGGCAAAGGCTAATCTCAAGAAATACATGACAAAGAAGGCTAATCTCATGAAATAACAAAGGCTAATCTCATGAAATTGCAAAGGTTAATCTCATGAAATTGCAAAGGTTAATCTCATGAAATTGCAAAGGT
>NC_068982.1:33792840-33796288 GCF_001194135.2 Octopus bimaculoides
TGCAAAGGTTAATCTCATGAAATTGCAAAGGTTAATCTCATGAAATTGCAAAGGTTAATCTCATGAAATACATGACAAAGAACCACAAGTGGTGAGACACTTGTCCAAAACCACCATGGATGGAAAGATGGATATAAAAATTATGATGACGATGATGTATATTTTTATATATACACACACAAACATAAACAATTGTGTGCACACACGCATCCATGTGTGTGTGCGTGTATGTATTTTCCCAGTAAGTGCTGGCTAATTTCTTTGATATATTTTAAACACATATCCAATATAACATAAAAAGGATGCACTTTTCTGACCACACCAAGTTCTAAGTATGAAACAATGTCTACTTTATTCAGAAACGGAAACCTGTCTATCCAGCAGAGAGAAGTGTTATTATCCTCTAAGTATGAGTTTTTTGACAAAAAAAATCACATGAGTACTGTATTACTTCTTGAAACTTAATATTCTGTAAACTTCATCTAAATACAATGATAAAATAATGAACAACCATAATTAGTTTTTTCTTTTTTTTCCCCCCCACAATTTTACAAAGCAGTTATTCAAAAACCATATATATTGCTATGTAAGAGATTAATCTCTCTGTGCAGAAACTTCATAGAGTAAGGTAAAAACTCATTCATGAAGAAGACCTCTTCTCAGTTACCATGAACCATGACAAGAATGGTTTCAGACTTATGAATAAAAGACAAACATGATCTCAATGAGATTTGAAGAAAACATTGATTGATGCCAGGTATTTATTTGTGTAATCTGTCAAGTTGATCACTTCAGAAACTAGAGCAATACATTTCTTTGATTTGAGCCTATACAGTTATGGTTATTTGTTGCACAGGAAAAATCTCTAATATTTGTTAACAGTCTCCTATATCTGAGAATATTTACAACTGTAATACAACTGTACTACACACCCCAAGAAGCAAAATCCCTAGGAGTAAGAAAAGGGAGGGAGGGAGACAGAAAGAGAGAGAGAGAGACAAATAGAAAGAGAGTGGTAAAAAGATTGGGAGACTGAAAGAGTTCAGGTTAATTTACTTTCAAAACACATTATAGATGAGCTTTTACAAGCTGTTATATTTGAAATGCATATGTGTGTGCATTTGCGCATGTCATTAGACTCACCCCTCAAGAACAACAAATGAGCACACAGTAACAAAAAGGTGTAGGAAAAGAATAACTTTCACAAAGGATTTGTTTTAAGTGAAGTTTGTGTAGAGTCTGCCTCCATTCGCTCCGAATTGTATAACATACATTGATGCACAGTGCACCACATTCCAGAAACATAAAAGACACATACTTGAGAAGGGAAAGTTGTAAAACCCTAACAGATCTCCCTTATTGTCATAGTCCATCATATGTAAAGTTGCCTTTGCCAAAGTTTACCTAATAACAGCAAACATACAGCTAAGTGAATCATCATCATTTAACATCCCCTTTTCCATGCTTGCATGGCTCAGACAGCAGATTTTCTACAGTCAGATACCTTTCCCATTACCAATTCCCACTTGTTTCCAAACAAAGAAATACCTCACCATGGCCATAAACGTTTTTCACAGAAGACTGGAAGTGAAAAATCTCAACTTGTATGACAATGACACTCACTTACAATCATCATGGGACGTCTAGACAAAGACATATGCATACACACATGCAGCCACATACATACAAAAATACAAAGGGCTTCTTTCAGTTTCTGTCTACCAAATCAACTCACAAGGCTTTCACTGGCCCAGAGCTGTAGCAGAAGACATTTTCCTAAGACTACGTTGTCTTGAGAAGCAAGCTTCTCAACCACACAGCCATAAAATAACATACATAACTGCAACATAGTGCAACAAATTCCTGCTGATATGGTTGAAATTTTTAAACAGTCCCATCTCCAATTCCCCATCTCAAAGTGTTTCTATATCTCCACACACTATTATTGCAAGAGAGCCATTGATCCTATTTTGATTTCATACATTCCTTTGATGAGTCTTGTTTCAGTCCTACAGAATTGCAAACAACCCTCTTCACTAGGCAAAGAGATGCCAGCTTAGTCACTCGTGACCTGATAATATAATAGGATGTACAAGATCCCAGTAGCACACACACACACACACACACACACACACACACACACACACACACACTGTTCATTGTGAGCACAGGATTTGATGTTTCCTTTTATTTTCTGCGAACTGTGAGCTGTCATTAAGAGTGACCAGAAAAACCAGACCTTCTAAAAGGACAGATAACCAAGTTGTCAATGGTTATCTAGCTACAGTGAATAAGAATACAGCAAATACTCCAGATGATGGACCCCAAAAATCTCAACCATGACAGTAGGAGTTTGGTGTATCACATTGCACTATTTTTGCCAAGTTCTAAAGGACTCATTTTTCAGGCAACAAAATGTGATATAAATTCAGATCAGACAGAGATGAATGAGATACAGCAAAGCACCACTTTTGACTGAGGTAGTATTTGAAATCAGAGTAGAAAGAGACCTGGAACATATACCTCGAAGCATTCTATACAAAGCTCTAATGATGCTACCAATTTGGCAGCCAATGCACTATATATCCTGACAGCCAGACAGAAATGCAGGTATGCATGTATACATAAATATGCACATGCATACACATACATTTTTTTTTTGTTTTGCTTTTAGTCTATTCCACAACACTCATGGACACTGCACAGCACCTTGCCCTGAGATGACCAATACTTTGGGAGTGAATTTGAATGATGGAAACTGTGTGGAAACCCATTATATATATATACACACACACACACCCTATGTATGTACGTGAATATGTATGTCTATATATATATGTGTGTGTGTGGTTTTGCCACACCACCACTAGACAACAGGTGGTCGTTTGTTTATGTCTCTGTAACTTAGTTTGGCAAAAGGGAAATAAGGGACTGACAGAATAAGTAGCAAACTTAAAATTAAGTACTAGAGGAAATCTGTTTGACTAAAATCTTCCAAGGTGGTGCCCCAGCATGGCAGCAGTCCAGTGACTGAAAGAAATAAAAGATATAAAATATATAAGCAGTAGGTATTAAAGGACTTCAGCATGACAGTGTTTATGTACACAGAAATGCAGCCTTATCAAGATTGTTGTGGTTAAAAGTACATGCTTGTTTAGAAAGAGTAAATAGAGCCGGTATATATATATATATATATATATATATATATATATATCATCATCATCGTCGTTTAACGTCCGCTTTCCATGCTAGCATGGGTTGGACGATTTGACTGAGGACTGGTGAAACCGGATGACAACACCAGGCTCCAATCTAATTTGGCAGAGTTTCTACAGCTGGATGCCCTTCCTAACGCCAACCACTCAGAGAGTGTAGTGGGTGCTTTTACGTGTCACCCGCACGAAAACAGCCACGCTCGAAATGGTGTCTTTTATGTGCCACCCGCACA
>NC_068982.1:33796552-33804217 GCF_001194135.2 Octopus bimaculoides
CCTCGGTGAGGCCCAATGTTCGAAGGTCTTGCCTCACCACCTCAGCCCAGGTCTTTCTGGGCCTACCTCTTCCACAGGTTCCCTCAACTGTTAGGGAGTGGCACTTTTTCATGCAGCTATCCTCATTCATTCTCACCACATGTCCAAACCAGCGAAATCGTCTCTCTTGCACACCACTACTGATGCTTCTTATGTTCAGCTTTTCTCTCAAGATACACTCCGACGGGTATGCACATTTACATTACACATCCAGCGGAGAATACTGGCTTCATTCCTTGCGAGCTTACGCATGTCCTCAGCAGTCACAGCCCATGTTTCACTGCCATGTAGCATGGCTGTTCGTACACATGGCTGTTCGTATAATTATAGTGTCAATGTATCTATGGAGATTGGGAGGTTACTTGAAGAAAAAGAAATTTTATATGCATCATGAAATCTATAGCGATAAAATAAAAGGGAGCACACTGAGAAATAAAGAAAATAAAAAATGACAAATGAAAAAGAACCTTGTGAGTTGAAATGCGAGACAATTTGGAAAGATACTGGCAGACAGATTAGAGAAAGATAGCATATAAGTTGAAAAGAAAAGTGAGACAGATTCCACTGCCACCACCATCACCACCACTACTACTACTGCTGCTGCTGCTGCTGTTGTTGCTACCACCACCAGTAATTGACTATCACCAATGTTATTTTAGCATAACAACAGCTGCTACTAGATGTAATGAAATAATAATTATGATGACTATACTGTGTGTTTAATTAAGTACATAATTGCTCCTGATGAGATATGTGACTCACCTAAACCATAGCTGGCCACTACCAGGAGTACAAATGATCAGCTTTAAATCAAGTTAACCACTTAACATTGGTCCTATCAGTTATGATTCACTAGAGCTTAGCTCAATGAGATGCCAGCAAAACATACTCTTAAGCAAAGATTAACTTCTAAAACCCTATACTGATAATCAAAATTTGCTTTTCCACATATATTTCTACAACTCTCTCTCTCTCTCTCTCTCTCTCTCTCTCCACACATAGTATATTAGGTTCTTTAAATAGATCCTATCATATTTTATATCAAATTATGAAAGTATTAAGTATGTGTATGTGAAATGATTTACTGTTAGTCATTACTTATTACATATTAAGTCATCATCATCATCATCATCAAACATCCATTTTCCATGCTGGCATGGGTTGGATGGCTTGACCAGAGATGATAAGGCCAGGGGCCGCTCCAGGTTCCATTGTTCTGGCATAGTTTCTACAGCTGGATGTCCCTCCTAATGCCAACCACTCCTGAGTGTAATGGATGCCTTTTATGTGACACCAGCACCGGTGCTTTTTATGTGGCACCAGCATGAGTATTTTTTTTATGTGACACCATGACTAGGGCTTTTAAAGTGGCACCAGCACTTTTTTATGTGGAACCAGCACCGATATCAATTCTGATATAGCAGATGGGTTTTCATGAGTACAGCAAGGTGCCAGATAAGGTCATTATTTTTTTCTAATCTCATAGTAACTATTTTATGAGCTCCAGATGGATGAAGCCAATAAGTTAACCCTTTTGATACCAACCCACCTGGGACTACCTTTGGTTCGATGATACAAACATCCTGTTTTAAAGTGGTCTACATTAAAACCTTGCATCACAATTCCTGTTAACTTATGTTGTAAATTATGCTCAATTATGGTATGGATATTTTTAAAAATTCTGCATTATCCTCAAAATTAATTGGAATAAAGGCTGTGTTTTTCAGCAGAAATATAGCAACAAAAGGGTTGAGTCAGTGCCATTTAAACACAGAACTAGTGCGCCATTAAACGAGATAAAATCAACATCTCCACAATCTCAGACCAATAAAGAATAGTAGTCAAACAAACCTCTTACTAGCAACACCCTACAAGCTTAAAAAAAGGACACATTAGATAATGTAAGACAGCCATGGCATAAATGTATTTGATCCTAAGTCTAACTTGATCAAGAGTGACCTGCACTAAACAATAGCAACTCAGTCACCATTTATGACTGTCAACAGTTACAATTATGTATTACATCTAAAATGTAAAACTAATACTTCATATTATTTAAAACAATTAATGATGTTTTTAATGATGTTTTCTGCAAATAAGACTAAAAACAAATATTCAAATGTAATTTTTTTTTGTTTGTTTTTTGTAAGAAATACAAGAGAAAATTTTAAGTACCTTTTCATTCAAACGTAAACTTAACTAGTCAACAGGTAACCTCTACAGAGTAGCAATCTCTAAGATAGCTGCCAAATCTCCCTCAAATTACATATTGCAATTTTAAAAAAGAATACATCAATGTTGGGGGTGGGGGGTAATCAGAAGAGAAAGGGCAGCACCCATGACCTGTGTAGGGCCTTGGAGATTGGTGGAACAGAACAGAAAAATGTCATGACATTAGGAACAAGTAATATGATGAGCATTTCTGTAGTTTCCATTTACTCAATTTCACTCACATGGCTTCAGTAAATCCAAGGTAATGACAGAAGACACTTTTCCAAGGTGCCATGTCAAGGAATCAAAACTGTAATCATGTGACTGCAAAAGAAGCATCTTAAGCATATGTCATACCTGCATGCACGTAGAAAATAATTCATGAAATCAAGACGACAGATGGTTACAATTGGAATGTCTACTAAACAACTGGAACTTAGCTTGTATATTAAAACATAACAGAGCAACAAACAACTAAATAGAATCATCTTAGAGACAAGATAATGTGTCTTGGAGATTACGGCTAACTTTTCTCATATCAGACAAAAATTCAAGATTCAATATAAATCAAAAGTTTGTTTTCAATCAGTTCACACCAATGCAAACATCCCTTGATCTCTTTCTCGCCAGTGAAGACTGTTTTTTTTTTTGTTTTTTTTGTAGTGCAACAACGCCAATTCAAGCTGATGTATTTAATATATGATAGATAAAAGTAATGAAAATAATTTGCTCAATTCACTCTGTAAAGTGAAACTGTATCCTGACTGATATACAATATGTATTTTCCATGTTGGCACAGGTGTGGCAAGTCTGCTAAATAGAATATCAACAATTGTCACCCAGTTATTGACTTCTGCCAGATTTGCATGTGCCAGATATAATGTATGAAGAGAAGTAACTCAGAAAAGGATGCAAAGTTCATATGGAACTTTAGCTCCACTCTACAGAGCTCACACATAAATTAAAATCAAGTGAACTAAAAATTAGAAACAAATTATTCCCAACCACACGGTTCCAGTTCCACTCCCACTGCATGGTACTTTGGGCAAGTGTTTTCTATTTCAACCCCAAGCCAACCAAAGCTCCAGGAGTGATTTGGTAGACAGAAACTGAAAGAAGCCCATCTCGTGTGTGTGTGTGTGTGTGTGTGTGTGTGTGTGTGTGTGTGTGTGTGTGTGTGTGTGTGTGTGTGTGTGTGTGTGTGTGTGTGTGTGTGTGTGTGTGTGTGTGTGTGTGCGTGCGTGCACACACATTCATACATATGTGTATTACTGTTTCCTTGCCTTGACATCCTGTGGCAGTTGTAAACAAGCATTATCACCATGCAAGTTGTGTCCTCCATTTCCAATCTTCTGTGAAAACATGTCTGATCATTGGAAATATTAATCACTTCAATTGGAAACAGATGAGGGTTGGTAACAGGGGGGGTATCCAGCCATAGAAAGCCTGTCTCAACCAATTACATCTAACCCATACAAGCACAGAGGTGGGTCGCATGACAATGATATTGATGATGTTTCTATTTTCTATTTTATTTTATGGAAAAGAAGGAACAACTAAGATATCATGGTCAGTTGTCATTAGCATTTAGGTCATATAACAAATGCTGAAGATGAAGTTTTGGGATTTTGGATAATGATTAGCGAATGTTTTACAGCAAATAGAAGACATTAAAAGATATGACACAAAAATAATGGAATAACACTAGAGAAAATTACTATAGTTTATGAATGAGTCACAAAAGTGCAGAACATTTAGAATAAGTTAATGAAGCACAGTTAACTCAATTATATATAATTATCAATAACAAGGAGAATCGGGTTAATCCTAAAATGATAAAATTCATTTAGTATGGTGCTGAATTACAGGAAATGCAATATACCTAGCAGCCTATTTTAGAAGTCCCTGGAGAAAATAAGAGAAGACTTATTAAAGCTAGATTTAATATATGATAGATAAAAGTAATGAAAATAATTTGCTCAATTCACTGTGTAAAGTGAAACTGTATCCTGACTGCTATCATCAATGACATACAATATGTATTTTCCATGTTGGCACAGGTGTGGCAAGTCTGCTAAATAGAATACGAACAATTGTCACATTTTATCATCTCATTCTCAAGACCCAGCATCTAGGGTATCTGACCTCAACACTTATTCCCATGCTTTTTGCATTGTGTGGCAGCTTGGGTGAGTACCTTCTACTATAAGCCTGAATGTCAATCAAAGCCTTGTGAATGGATTTGGTTAACAAAAACTGAATGAAACCCATTGTGTGTGTGTGTGTGTGTGTGTGCGTGCGTACATGTGTGATACAGCTGCAAGTGTCATTGTCCCCAACTACCACTCATAGCCAGTGTCGGTTTGTTTACATCTTCGTAACTTTAACCAAAGTGCCAGGTTGAAAAATAAGTACTCGTGTCAGTTTGTTTGGCTAAACCCTTCAAGGCAGTGCCCCAGTATGGCCACAGTCCAATGACAGAAACTAGTAAAAATTGAAAAAAAAGTCAAAGCAAGCATAACCCAAATTTAATCATTTCAAGTTGAATCATAAAAACCACTTAAAAACCAATACTGAAGTGAACAATCAAATAAAATACATATACAGGAGGCACGTAAAAGACACCGTTTTGAGTGTGGCCGTTGCCAGTACCTCCTGACTGGCCTTCGTGCTGGTGGAACATAAAAGCACCCACTACACTCTCGGAGTGGTTGGCGTAAGGAAGGGCATCCAGCTGTAGAAACTCTGCCAAATCAGATTGGAGCCTGGTGTAGCCATCTGACTCGCCAGTCCTCAGTCAAATCATCCAACCCATGCTAGCATGGATGGCAGACGTTAAACAATGATGATGAGGATGATGATGAGGATGATACAAAAATATATAAAATCATTTATAGAAACAGGTTAAGCTAATAAACTTTTTAAAATTGTTTTTCATGTTATGTCAGTTTTCAAGTTAAGATGCATGTCTTGGAATCACATATTGAACAATGTTTATTGAATGATTGTCACCAATCAGTAAATGTTGCGTCAAACACACATAAATGCAAACAGGGACATATGTCTGCATACACACACACACACACACACATAACCTGAGGTATACCTGTACTTTCCACAAATAGGACATGGAAATTTTTCACTAAATACTCCTTAGTTATTCACATTACCTGTCCAAAGCCAGCAAATTCATATCACCTACTCAGACCAGCTGGTGCCTTCAAAAGCTCAGCTGTTCTATCACATCACATGTGTTCTACATTTTTATGCAAATTAGTTATGTCATCATCATCATCATCGTTTAACATACGCTTTCCATGCTAGCATGGGTTGGACGATTTGACTGAGGACTGGTGAACCAGATGGCTACACCAGGCTCCAATCTGATTTGGCAGAGTTTCTACAGCTGGATGCCCTTCCTAATATTCAATAAATTAATATTGATTTCAAATTTTGGCACAATGCCAGCAATTTCAGGAAAGGGGCTAAGTCTATTACAATCAACCCAGTGTTCGACTAGTATTTATTTTATCAACACCCAAAAGGATGAAAGGCAAAGTGGAATTTGAACGCAGAACGTAAGGCCAGACGAAATACCACTAAGCATTTGGTGTACTAACAATTCTGCCAGCTTGTCACCTTATTCAATAAATTGATATTAACTCATAGTTCTACAGCTTCCACAAAGCTTATGCATTTAAAACCCTGGTTTTATTCATTACTATGCAGCTCCATAGATCTTGTACACGATGCACATGACCTACCTTATAGAAAGACAGAGAAATTATTTGTTGCTAACTAAAGTAACAACTTACTCCACTTCACCCCTTTCTTACTCAAGCTGTTATACTTCCACTGTAGTTAATTAGAGTCACATGGATAACAAAAGATATCAACGGCATAGCAAGCCAGCTAAGTAGTTCATAGTCTTCATTTCACAAGTGTTACTCTTACTCAAACTGCACTTATGATCTCAGTAATCTTATGTACAACCTTTATATTGATACATGTAAAACAGTTTATCTGATAAGTCAATATAATAAACCATCTAGTGAGTCAAAACTTAGATAGGGCTTTTAAAACATTTACAAAAGTAACATCTGTACAGGTACAGGTATGGCTGTGGAGCTAAGAAATTTGCTTCACAACTACATGGTTCTAGGTTCAATTTGACTGTGCAGCACTTTTGGGGAGTGTCTTTTGCTATAACCTCAAATTAATTGATATCTTGGAGTAGTATTTAGTAGGCAGTGAATTGCAAGACAATATGTGAGAGAAAATGGCAATGTCATAGAAGAGAAATGTGTCTGCATTGATGACGGCTCGCTTGCATTTAATGATGCTGTAAAGAAAGAGTCTTGTAGAAGCCACTATGAAAGGTAGCTAAATGAAGAGAATGAATGGGAGAAAGAGCTTGCCAAATGTTGACCCAACTGAGGAACCAGCTATCCAAGAAATTCAAGCTGAATGTTAAATTCATTAATCTCAATATCCAGTATCAGTAATCTAATATTCCTTCCAATATTGCAATTTGCTGTCATATGTGTGTGTGTGTGTGTGTATGATAGATAGATATACACGCATACATACAGAGAGAGAGAAAGAGAGAGAGTGTAATATAAGATAGATATGGATGAGAATCATGTGGCTATATATATGTATATACATACACACACATGCAGAGAGAGAGAGAGAGACTAGTATAAGATAGATATGAATCCGGAGAGTCATGTGTCCATCACAGTAAGCTCTTCTGACAAACTCCGCAATCAGTCCACATAATAACCAATTACAAAGTAGTGTAATGTACAGTATCCATGTAACTTGTTTATAAACACACGCATGTATATACATATACAAACAAATCTTGCAAGCAAGTATGAACTAGTAGTTTGTACCATGTTTTCACTAATTGTTTTACATGCCATTGTTGTCATGAGCAAACAGACATTTTCCCACCCCTCCCAACCTTGACCCAGTATGGTCATGCCCGTCTTCTTCAGAACAGCTAAAAATTAAAAAAAAAACTTAATATGATAGAATAAATTTTTTCAAATCTTAATGTATTTCCAGGAGAATTAAATACGAGTCCTTTTAAGTAATAAGTAAACTCATACAAAAATACAAGAATTCTCTTACAATAACTCTTATCTTTTACTTGTTCCAGTCATTTGACTGTGGCCGTGCTGGGGCACAACTTTGAAGGGTCTTTAGTTGAACAAATCAAATCCAGGACTTACTTTTGAAGCCTAGTACTTATTCTATTGATATCTTTTGCCAAACCACTAAGTTACAGGGACCTAAACACACCAACATTGTGTCAAGCAATGGTGGGGGACAAACACAGAGACAGAAACAACATGTACACACACACACACACTCATGTATATATATATATATATATATATATATACA
>NC_068982.1:33804227-33810573 GCF_001194135.2 Octopus bimaculoides
TACACACACACACACACACACATACATGCGCGCGACAGGTTTCTTTCAGTTTCCATCAACTAAATCCACTCACAAGACTTTGGTCAGCCAAAGGCTATAGCAGAAGGCACTT
Source organism: Octopus bimaculoides (assembly GCF_001194135.2). NCBI lineage: Eukaryota > Metazoa > Mollusca > Cephalopoda > Octopoda > Octopodidae > Octopus > Octopus bimaculoides. The sequence continues at coordinate 33,804,340 of NC_068982.1, forward strand.
CCCCAAGGTGCCACTCAGTGGGACAGAACCCAGAACCATACAGTTGAGAAGTAAGCTTCTTACCACACAGCCATGCCTGCATGATATATATTTACAATGTTGATAAGATAGATCAAACCAATTCCTTGCTTATGCTTTCAAATCTGAATTTTAGTTCAGACTAACTTCCTAATATAGTAACCATGCGGGTTTGATTTTGTATTTTTCCAGTGCAGCTAAAATACTAGCATATGCAAGTATTTCCAGTGACTTACTACAGACACCTAATTTTCTAATTCATAATTCTAATTTGGGAGGGTACTGATATTCTGAATAAGCACCATATAAACAGAGATGACACAACACATTTTGAAAAGAGAGAAAATATTTATGACTTGCAATTGAGAGAGAGACAAAGCTAATGAGAGAGAAACAGAGAGAATCTCAAGTGCAAGAGAAAATTATAACAGAAAAAAGCTTGTATTCACAGTAATAATAACAGCCAGTGTCAAAAATTTAAAATTGTCTATAAACAACATTGAAATTTAGCATGCCAAAAGTCTAATTTACTTGGCATGCTGACAAGGGCAACAATAATCTAAACAGAAATTACAGTCAACTAAACTGGTAGCAAGCAAGGCAGAACATTCTCTGAAAGACTTATTCTTTGACTGAAATGGCTGACATTATTGGAGATGACCTCAGGCACCTTTGTTACATCTTAGACATAGGGTTCGAGTACTACAAATAAACTAAATACCAACACTTTCTAATGAATTACAGGTACTCATTCTGTTGTTCCCAGAAGAAATATGGACACAGCTTGGCTGAATGTTTAAGAAGTTCACTTTATTATCATCAAGTCTATAGTTCAATCCCACTGCAAGGCACCCTGGACAAGATTTTACCAAAGCCTCAAAAACAAAAGTGAGTAGACAGAAACTATGTAGTAGCCTGTCGAATGGATTGTATCTGTAATTTAGCCATTTTGACACCAACTTGTCTGAAACCATCCTTAGTCTTATGATACAAATTCCCTATTTTAAAGTGTTTTCAATTAAAACACTCTGCCAAAATGTAATTGTTTATTTATGTTTCAAACACCAGTTTAATAATGACAAAATTATCTTACTAAATTCTTCATTATCTTCTAAATTAATTGAAAAAAAGACAGTGTATTTCAACAGAAATATGGTAACAAAAGTGTTAAAAGGTCCAATCTTGTTACTGTGGCACACTGATTCTGCTTGAGAATTACACTAAGGGTGCAGATATCTGTGGAATATTCAGACATTTACACATTAATTCACTAAACAGGCATTTCATTTGATCAAACATCTGAATAATCATTATTGAAACCAATAATCAATATAGAATGAACTGCAACAGATGATTAATATACAATCAACAAAAACATGTCCTCTAAATTCTTATCACTGTTGAGAAGAGGGAAGAAAAGATCAAGCTTCAGATAAAAAATATATCAATGAAAAGCTAGATTAGCATTTGGCTAAGTTAGTATTAACATAATGCTAGAAATCATTAACCCTTTTGATATCAACCCATCTGAGATTGCTCTTGGTTTTATGGCTACAAACTTCCTGTTTTAAATTGATCTAAATTAAAACTTTCCATCAAAATTCCATTTTAATTTATTTTCCAAACACCAGCTTAATAATGACAAAATTATTTTACCAAATTCTTCATTATTTTCAAAACTAATTAAAACAAAGGCAATATATTCCAATAGAAATATGGTAATAAGAGTTAAAAAGATAACTAGAAATAAATTTGCAGTAAAAACAACACAATATTAATAACTAATATTTTTTTCATTTTTCTGACAAGTACAAGAGACAACTCTAGGCGTGTTTTTGCTTTATTCTGATCTCATTAGCAAAACCATAGTCTTCAACATAGTTGCCAAAGTAGTGCTGAAAGAATCCTTAAGTAAATGTACAAGATTGGACATTTGTTGGCACAGAGATATAAAATTGTTTAGAGAGTAAGGAATTTAGAAGCTCCATCCACATGAACAACAAGATCAATGTTAGCAATGTAGAGTTTTTAATTCAAGCATCAGATATCAATTTAATGGTACTATAGGCTATCTACTTTAATGTTATTCTCTTCAGGTGCAGGCATTGCTGTGTGATTAAGAAGCCTGCTTTGCAACTACAAGGTTTCAGGTTCAGTTCCACTGTGTGGCATTTTGGGACAGTGTCTTCTACTATAGCCCTCAGCTCAACCAATGCAGTGTGAGTTAATTTGGTAGATGGAAACTGTGTAGAAACCTGTTGTGCATATTGGTGTGTGTGTGTGTCTTTGCGTTTGTCCCCCCACCACCACTGCTTGAACATTGGTATTGCTTTGTTTATGTCCCTATTACCTGCAGTTTGGCAAAAGTTATCAAGAGAATAAGTCCCAGACTTAAGAATAAATACTGGGATCAATTTATTCAACTAAACTCAACAAAGAGGTGCCCCAGCATGACCACAGTCCAATGACTGAAACAAGTAAAATATATAAGATAAAAAGATAACAAATTCTAATCTATTGCTCATACTTTGATATTATCAAATAGTGGTTGCAGTTAGCTCTGCTAGAACACAGGTATGATATGGAAGTAACTAATTGAAGATTTAGAAGCAGCTCATGTGTCTTGCATTCAACTCTACCATACTTCAATCTGTACATTTTTCTCGGTACAGACTTGTTTGTTATGCAATGTATCTAGACATTGCTGTTATTGTTTGGTCCTAGATCAGCCCTGATTGAGCAGTCTTATGACCAAAGTATTCTACCCATGGCTATTCCATCATCAGCCCTGTGCAAGCAGATTCATAATAAGAGGAACTGCCTCATCAATGACTATATTATCTAATGTGTCCTTTTTTTATTTCTTAAGACAATAGATGTAATCTAAAGGAGATTTACTTGCTAATTCTAGCCGGTCGAGGGACACTATAGAGGTTCCCCACATCTATATCATTCTCCAGTCTGTTATCATACAATCACAGATTTATGGTGACCATAGCATAGATTTAACAAACGAGAAACTGTTTGGAATTCTCTAGAAGTGGTTAACAACGTAGTGCAGTAGAATTTGAAACTTATTGTTGCTATTTTGGTAAGTACATGTGAGTTTTGTATTTGTTTGGATCAGATGCAAAGTTAGGCTGGCCTATCATAAAGATGTTTAGCCCCCAAGTGAAAAGAAGGGCATTCAGCTGTAGAAAACCTGCCTCAAAAGATTCCCTATAACTCATGTAAGCATGAAAAAGATGAAGTTAAAACGATGATGATTATTCAATATGTTCCATTTATTTTTAACATAGCAGAGATGGGAGAGAGATTTGGTCATTATTTTTAGCAAAGAAGCTGCACAGTGGTTCACCCAATGTGCTCAGTAATTCTGAAGTGTTGCTAATGAGTGAGTCTACACATTTTCAGATGACAGAGATGGTGGGGAACTTAACAGAGAACTTCTGTGTTAATAAACTACAACTGATAGATGGTAACTATAAATAGGAAGAGAATTTCAAGGCATCTCCACTAATATTTTCCGTTTGAACAATAAAAATCACTGAGGGGGAAGAAGTATAATTACATTTTAATAGAGAAAAATAAGAATAGTGCTCTTTCTACATATACACAAAGTTTCAAAAATATTCTTTGAAAGCACACACACACACACACACACACACACACACACACACACACACACACACACACACACAACTTTAAAGTTATTCTTGCAAATAATTTTCTTTAAATTAAAATAAGAAATGTTGGCAACTATACCAATATTCTACAGACTTGGCTACACTCAACTATTTATGTATGAAGGCATAAACTTAAATAGTCTTCGTTAAAACTTAGTTGTAGCTGAGAACTACAGCAGCTCATCTGCATAAATAAATAAATAAAACTTGTATTCATGCCAAAAAGCTGTTCATAAGTAAAGCAAAAGTACTTTAAACCATCCATAAATCGTTATCAGTACCCAATAGAATTTAGGGGAAATTATAATAAGCTTAAATAAACAGAAGTACAGACATTATGCCGAAAGTTTTAATTAGAAGAGAAAATTATTCATGACTCTACTTTAGGAACTATCATGGTTAACAACTGTAGGTTTTATGGTAATGAAGTTACAGTTGGCTTTCTTTAAATGCTTTTATCTGAAAACCTAGTGAAACCACCACGAAAGAATATGATAAATGCTCAGAATAGCCAAATTAACACTGCATCTATCACTAATAATTACTTTTTAATGTTATTATCAATCCAAATATGCTTGATGCACAATTGAACTGGGGAACAAGCTAAATTGAGTAGCTTTTTCCCCAGTTCGAACATGCATCAAGCGTATTCGGACTGATAATAACATTGCAATTTCACTAATTACTGCTTAGTACTCCCACTCCATAAATTACTTATGGTAAGCCACTGTATAGTACTACCAGTCATTGTACGGTGACTGGAAAAACATAAGAGAAGCAATCTCTTCAATCGGCTCATAGTGTCATCTGACTGGTGTCTGTGATCGATGAGGAGATAACTGTTCCGAAATGCTAGCATCTCGCAGTCTAGGTTGGTGATACTGCAGCTGAACTAGGAATATACACACCATTTGTCAACAAGCAAGATACATTCTCCGTGACAAAACACAGCGAGTAACTTGTCTCCAGTTCTAACATGCATCAAGCATATTCAAGCATATTCAGACTGATAATAACATTACAATTTTACTTATCACTGCTTAGCACTCTTTCACCATCAATTACTTTTTAATAAGTCTGTTGGCTATTTACAACATCAGTGCCTGAATGGTCACTGAAATTCCATATATCACTGATAGTGAGATTTGGTTGTATGCAGCTACCAGAGGTCTGCCACTGAAGAGACAGGGTATGTTGAAATCACGTGATCTGGCAGTTCCAGTACCCATAGCAGACAATTCTTGTCTGCCAGCAATATAAATATGTGTGCTTTTATGCACCATATGTCAATATGAGGTAAATAACAGGAGTCAACACTAACAATACATCTATAATAATAAATGTGAAAGCGAATGTCAGTGTGTCGCACTTTTTCAACTTTACTCTTCCGACCCCCTTTCTCGCTATTCAATGACACTTCCACTATTCCTCATGCTTTACCCCTCTCTCATTATTCAATGACACTTTCACTATTCCTCATGCTTTACCCCTCTCTCATTATTCAATGACACTTCTACTATTCCTCATGCTTTACTCCTCTCTCACTATTCAATGACTCTTCTACTATTCTTTATTCTTGGTTTTTTCTTAATCCTAACATTTTGAAAAAAATATTTCTCAAGATATTACAACTATTTCCAAAAGTAATTTCCAAAATAAACATTTTGAAAAATATCTTTCTCTAAATATCATAACTGTATCAAGTAATTTAACCATAACACATGCTTCATAACGTTCAGTACTGAAATACGTATTGAACTCACTCTCTCATACAATATTACCTCTCATAACTCTCTACCATACAAATGTTGGAAACTTAGTATTTTTTCAGATATTAATAAAATTTGTCGGACCAATTTTCATGCTGTTGGAGCTATGAAAACTTAGCGCACTCCGACTGCATGAAAATTAATTTGACTAATTTTATTATCATCTTAAAAAATACTAAACTTTCAAACATATTTATGGTCCAATACGTTCAGAGCAATTCGAAACCATAAAAATCGCACTTTAAAATAGTGTTTAGCAACAGTGGTGTAATTTTCCTTCAAACTACAAACAGGAGTTAAGATATGTACCAGCTACTACAAATAATTGTTTGTATGAAAAGTAAGGCCCTACGTACATCAAATTGTCTTTAAATTAAGTGGCAGAATTATCGAACTAGGTCAGTTTATTGTTGCCTATGGCCAACTAAATGTTGGTTGTTCAAGGGTAGGGAATGGAAACAAGCTATTTGTACTGACTCTGAATGGGAAGACAAAAAACGCTTATCATGCAGCTTTACAAGTTGACAAATTATATCGTTGTTTTGATGAAAATTGTTCATTGCTTGAAAAATATCGTTCAAATTTAATAAAATTTAATATGTACTCAAAGCATGAAGTGCCATTGTTGGGCCCAAGGCCCAATGAAGAGCCCCACCACCACAGGAGCTAGCTTAAAATCCACTCTATTAGGCGGCTCTTAAGCTAGTTCACAATAAGTTGGACATAAAGATTGCCTTTTGGTATTAATACTGCTTCTGTCA